>NW_022436942.1:37431766-37652274 GCF_009761245.1 Sapajus apella
AAAATATATATATATATATTTTTTTTGAGACAGAGTCTCACTTTGTCACCCAGGCTGGAGTCCATTGGTATGATCTCTGCTTACTGCAACCTCTGTCTCTTGGGTTCAAGCAATTCTCTGCCTCAGCCTCCCGAGTAGCTAGGATTACAGGCACCTGCCACCATTCCTGGCTAATTTTTGTATTTTTAGTAGAGAGAGAGTTTCACTATCTTGGCCAGGCTGGTATTGAACTCCTGACCTCTTGATCCACCCGCCTTGGCCTCCCATAGTGCTAGGATTACAGGCATGACCCACCACACCTGGCCATGATTCATAGTTTTTAAAGAAAAAACATCAGAGTATGTTTTATAAAGTTAGTTCACCTTGCCTTTAAGGTAGTAAAGTGCTCATTAATAGGAACTACCAAACATACCATTTTTCCCTTTTAGTTATTAAAGTGCTTCCTTTGTGAAATAACTTTTGTTTCAGAACTGACTACCCTGATTGAATAATCAAATGGTTAGCCAAAAACTAAACTTTAATGATGTCCCTAATTTCCAGAGGTCAACATTTGACAAAGAACTACCTTTCATAGTTCTTAGTTCTTAATCATCTCCATTCTAGTTTTTTTACCCTTCCCTCTAAAATGATTTGTGAAATGAGAGAGAGAAAGAGAGAGAGTAATTGAGAAGGAGGGAGGAGTGACAAGACAGTAAAAAATCATACTGGGGACAGCATTCCATGAATTTAGGTAGAATAAATTTCTTGCCTGTGATGAAGCCAGTCAATTTCAAGAATATTGAGAAACTTTATCTATTGATCATAATGAACATTTCAAGAGAAAAAATATTAGAAGAGCTATCATAAAATGGTTCCAGAAACTGGTTTCTTTCTCCCAGTGAGTTATTATACATTGTCTTTACTAGTTTATCAAAACGCTGCACTTCCTTTAATGGAATGAGATTGCAAAAATCAAAAGACAAAAAGCAGAAAAAAACAAAACAACACACACACACACACGCACACCCCAAACCTTTTAATGGGAAATAAAACATTTTGATAAAAATTTCCCACAACTCTTTATGTTAAAATTTTATTTTGTTTAAAAGAAGATGAGATTTTGATAAACATTGATTTTACCTGTAGTCAACTAGTCTCTGCCTAAAAAAGTGAGGGTTGCATATTTATAGTATCATTTTATCATATATTTCATGTCTTTATAGCATGTAGTTGCTAATTTTCCTAATAAGATCACCTTTCAGCAAATGTGTGTGTAAATTCATGTGGCGTACTTGCCTAAAAATAAGGTCAGTTTGTGTGAGCTGAGGATTCTCCATTTATCCCATGTATCTTCCACACGGTAGCATACCCAATACAACAGAAGAAAATATTTTGGGCAGCATTTATTCACATTAATCTTTGTGTCTTTCCCTGTACATTCCAATAAAAGAATAAGGTGATATAGGAATTAACATCATTCCTGGGTTTCTCATATTTGGAATTCTTCAAAGGCAAGTATAATTTCTTCCTGTGTGTGTGTGTGTGTGTGTGTGTGTGTGCGTGTGTGTGCACGTGCACTAATATACCACATAGCCACCCAGGCTTTCCATAGAAAAGGGCCCCAATAAACCTTGTTGACTGGTGTTGAATGGGGAAAGATTAAAAAGTTGTTTTTACTTTCTCAACTGAAGGGTAGGCAGAGTGAGAAGGCAGGTCTTATAAACCCAGCTGATGAGGTAGATGGTTTGGAGAGCAAAGGCTGTGTCATTTAGAGAGCTGGAAAAGTACATTCCAAGCATTTTAACCTTAGCTATGCCCTAATTATGGACTTGGTTATTTTGCTAAGCAGCAGGAGGGACTTGGTGATCAGTTTCTCTGAATGTCTTGGCCAAGGTCTTCCTCTACTTGTAATTTTCATCCCCATGTGAGTTCCTTAATAAAAAAAAGCCTTTTAACTCTGAACAATCAAATAACATATTTCCAGCTGAAGGGTGTTACAGTTTCAAAGATAGTTTCTACTGAAGATAATGAGTGTTCTAGAGCGTTAATTGAAACAGCAGGAAAGAATATATCCCAGGGGAGCCCAGTGCACCAAGACAATGGCATAAATAAGCTAGACTAATGGACTTTAGTTTCTTAAGCCACAGATTAAATGCAGACATTTTAAGGAAGAAAACTTTTCTTATGCCATAGAAATTTGATGAACACCATTCATAAATTCATATGAAAAATCTGTTTAACACAGATGAAAGAACATTACCATCTGTTAGCACTTTAATTGTTTAAAATCTGACCATGGTATAAATACTCTTATTTTGATTGCCCTAGTTTTCTTTGATACAAAACATTACTTAGTGGATTATTCTCATTTAATTCATATTTTTAATAGCTGTGATACAAAGAACTATTTTGATTTTGTTCATTCAATATTTACTGAGCACTTACTACAAACAAAATGGAAGTTTCAAATATGAAGCAGATATTAATCTTGATTTCAGGGGATTATAAAATTATTAAAATATAGAACATGCACATACAAAACTTGAGTGAAAGTAGAAAGTAATACATGAAAAAATAAAAACGCAGTCTTATTTCAATATTTTTGGCCCAGCATTTAATGAAACATATATCTCTATTTTCTTGACTTATAAAGCATACTTTATATAACTGACTACTTGATGTTAGAAAGTTACAATTCCCTCATCCTAAACATTATTAGTTATTGCGTTCTTGCCTTAAATAATTGAGACATTTTTGTATTACATCTTGAGTAGTACATAATGTTGTAACATCTTTCACATATACATAGTGAATAACATATTTTATTATTCAATTTTAAGACAGATTACAGATTCATGTAGCTAAACAATTTCAGTGTTTTGAAGAGCTGAATAAATTTCATTATAAGAAAAAATAATTCATTATTTTAAATTGTTGGCCATTAAAAAAAAAACCTGAATATACCACCAATTTCCAGTATTTCTATTGCTTATGAGTAACATGGTCTTTAGGTTAAAAAGAAGAGGGGTGGGGAGAGGGAGAGAGGGAGGGGAGAAAGAACAAACTTCTTTCATTAAAGGCAATTAACACAAAAGAACTTAAACCCAGTTGAAATCAGGGCAGAGAGGCTTCATTGTGTTAGAATAGGATTTAAAGGTAGGAGATCTGAGTTCAAATTCCAGCTGTGTGAATTGGACAAGTCAAATTGCAGATTGAAATCTACATACCAACTTCACAGGGTTGTCAGAGTTGAACTGACAGGATGTTGGCAAAACTATGTTGCAAACATTAATTGTTTGGTAATTATTATTCCTTTGAAATTCATGTAAATTATATGTTTTTTTAATCACTGAGATGTTTTTTATTATATATATATATACACACAGACACACACACACATATATATATATACACACACACACATATTTATATATATATAAAATTGCATTTTGGTTTTGGGGTACATGTGAAGAACATGCAAGATTGTTGCATAGGTGCATACATGGCAATGTGGTTTGCTGCCTTTCTCCACCTCACCTATATCTGGCATTTCTCCTCATGTTATCCCTCCCAAATTCCCCACCCCCCCGCTGTCCCTCCTCAGTTCCCCCCAACAGACCCCAGTATGTGATGCTCCCCTCCGTGTCCATGTGTTCTCATTGTTCAATACCTGCCTATGTGTGAGAACATGCGGTGTTTGATGTTCTGTTCTTGTGTCAGTTTGCTGAGAATGATGGTTTCCAGGTTCATCTATGTCCCTACAAAGGACAAAAACTCATCATTATTTACAGCTGCATAGTATTCCATGGTGTATATGTGCCACATTTTCCCTATCCAGTCTATCATTGATGGGCATTTGGGTTGGTTCCAAGTCTTTGCTATTATGAACAGAGCCACAATAAATGTACGTGTGCATGTGTCTTTATAATAGAATGATTTATAATCCTTTGGATATATACCTAGTAATGAGATTGCTGGGTCAAATGGTATTTCTGCTTCTAGATCCTTGAGGAATCCCCACTGTCTTCCACAATGGTTGAACCAATTTACACTCTCCCCAATGGTGTAAGAGTGTTCCTATTTCTCCACATCCTCTCCAGCATCTGTTGTCTCCAGATTTTTTAATGATTGCCATTCTAACTGGCATGAGATGGTATCTCAGTGTCATTTTGATTTGCATTTCTCTAATGACGAGTGATGATGAGCATTTTTTCATATGTTTGTTGGCTTCATATATGTCTTCTTTTGTAAAGTGTCTTTTAATATCCTTCACCCACTTTTGAATGGGCTTTTTTCTTGTAAATCTGTTTTAGTTCTTTGCAGATTCTGGATATTAGCCCTTTGTCAGATGGGTAGATTGCAAAATTTTTTTCCCATTCTGTTGGTTGCCACTTCCCTCTAATGATTGTTTTTTTTTTTTTTTTTTTTTTGCTGTGCAGAAGCTCTGGAGTTTAATTAGGTCCCATTTGTCTATTTTGGCTTTTGTTGCCAATGCTTTTGGTGTTTTAGTCAGGAAGTCCTTGCCTATGCCTATGTCCTGAGTGGTTTTCCTAGGTTTTCTCCTAGGGTTTCAATGATGTTAGGTCTTATGTTCAAGTCTTTAATCCAATTGGAGTTAGTTTTAGTGTAAGATGTCAGGAAGGGGTCCAGTTTCTGCTTTCTGTACATGGCTAGCCAGTTTTCCCAACACCATTTATTAAACAGGGACTCCTCCCCCCATTGCTTGTTTTTGTCAGGTTTGTCAAAGATCAGGTGGTTGTAGATGTGTGGCCTTGCCTCTGAGGCCTCTGTTCTGTTCCATTGGTCTCTGTCTCTGTTTTGGTACCAGTACCATGCTGTTTTGATTACTGTAGCCTTGTAATATAGTTTGAAGTCAGGTAGCGTGATGCCTCCAGCTTTGTTCTTTTTGCTTAGAATTGAATTGGCTATGTGGGCTCTCTTTTGGTCCCATATGAAGTTTAAGGTGGCTTTTTCCAGTTCTGTGAAGAAGGTCATTGGTAGCTTGATGGGGATAGTGTTGAATCTATAAATTACTTTGGGCAGTATGGTCATTTTCACAATATTGATTCTTCCTAATCATGGACATGGAATGTTTCCCCCTCTGTTTGTGTCATTTCCCATTTCGTTGAGCAGTGGTTTGTAGTTCTCCTTGAAGAGGTCCTTTACATTCTTTGTTAGTTGTATTCCTATGTATTTTATTCTCTTTGCAGCAATTGTTAATGACAGTTCATTCTTGATTTGGCTCTCTTTAAGTCTGTTATTGGTGTATAGGAATGTTTGTGATTTTTGCACATATATTTTGTAACCTGAAACTTTGCTGAAGTTGCTTATCAGTTTCAGGAGATTTTGGGCTGAGACGATGGGGTCTTTTAAATATACAATTATGTTTTCTGCAAATAGAGACAATTTGACTTCCTCTTTTTCTAATTGAATACTCTTTCTTTTTCTTGCCTGATTGCACTGTCTAGAACTTCCAGTGCTATATTGAATAGGAGTGGTGAGAGAGGGCATCCTTGTCTAATGCCAGATTTCAAAGGTAATGTTTCCAGTTTTTGCCCATTCAGTATGATATTGGCTGTGGATTTTTCATAAATAGCTTTTATTATTTTGAGATACATTCCATCAATACCTAGTTTATTGAGAGCCTTTACCATAACAGTCTGTTGAATTTTGTCAAAGGCCTTCTCTGCATCTATTGAGATAATCATGTGGTTTTTGTGTTTGGTTCTGTTTATGTGGTGGATTACGTTTACAGACTTGTGTATGTTGAACCAGCCTTGCATCCCCCGGATGAAGCCTACTTGATTGTGATGGAGAATCTTTTTGATGTGCTGTTGCAGTCGGTTTGCCGGTATTTTATTCAAGATTTTTGCATCAATATTCATCATGGATATTGGCCTGAAGTTTTCTTTTCTTGGTGAGTCTCTGCCGGGTTTTGATATCAGTATGATGTTGGTCTCCTAAAATGATTTGGAAAGGATTACCTCTTTTTTATTGTTTGGAATAGTTTCAGAAGGAGTGGTACCAGCTCCTCTTTGTATGTCTGGTAGAATTTGGCTGTGAACCCATCTGGACCTGGGCTTTTTTTGGTGGGCAGGTTATTAATTGCTGCCTGAACTTCAGCCCTTGTTATTGGTCTATTCAGGGTTTCCACTTCTTCCTGGTTTAGGCTTCGGAGGGTACAAGTGCCCAGGAATTTATTCATCTCTTCCAGGTTTGCTGGTTTATGTGCATAGTGTTGTTTGTAGTAATCTCTGATGGTGGTTTGTATTTCTGTGGAATCTGTGGTGATATCCTCTTTATCATTTTTTTATTGCATTTATTTGATTTTTCTCTCTTTTTTATTAATCTAGCTAGCGGTCCATTTTTTTGATATTTTCAAAAAACAAGCTCCTGAATTTATTGATATTTTGAAAGGTTTTTTGTGTCTCTGTCTCCTTCAGTTCTGCTCTGATTTATTTCTTGTCTTCTGCTTGCTTTTGAGTTTTTTTGTTCTTTCTCTTCTAGCTCTTTCAATTTTGATGATAGAGTGTTGATTTTAGATCTTTCCTTGCTTCTCATGTGGGCACTTATTGCTATATATTTTCCTCTAGACACTGCTTTAAATGTGTCCCAGAGATTCTGGTATGTTGTGTCTTCATTCTCGTTGGTTTCAAAGAACATCTTTATTTCTGCCTTCATTTCATTGTTTATTCAGTCAACATTCAAGAGCCAGTTGTTCAGTTTCCCTGAAGCTGTGCAGTTCTGAGTTAGTTTCTGAATTTTGATTTCTAATTTGATTGCACTGTGGTCTGAGAGATTGTTTGTTATGATTTCCATTCTTTTGCATTTGCTGAGGAGTGACTTACTTCCAATTATGTGGTCGATTTTAGAGTAGGTGTGATGTGGTGCTGAGCAGAATGTATATTCTCTGTACTTTGATTCTTGCTATTTCTATAGAAGCAGAAATCACCTGTCCTCCACCAGTTTTCTTGTTATCCTCATTAATTCCAGAAGAGATAGTTTTTGGATTTTTGTGGATTTAGTTTGCTAGGACTGTGGCATACAAACCAGAGGCCAGAAATTTATTTTCTCATAGTTCTGGAGGCTAGAATTCCAAAGTCAAGGTGTCAGCAGGGTTAGTTCCTTCTCAAGACTGGGAAGGAATAATCTGTACCTGGCCTCTTTGTAAATGGCTGTTATCTCCCTATGTTTTCATATTCATCTTCTTTATTTACATATCTGGACTTAAATTTCCTCTTCATATAAGGATATCAGTCATAATTAATTAAGGTCCATCACAATGATCTCATTTTAATTTAACTATGTCTTTACAAACCTTATCTTCAAATACAGTTACATTCTGAAGTACTGAGGATTAGGTCTTCAACACATAAATTTTGGGTTAAGGAGGTTGGAACATAATTCAGAGCATAACATGTATTATGATGGATTGAAAGAAACTCATATAATTTCTTTGTTAAAGGCATATCATGGTCACCAAATAGCAGTGAATAACACATAGAAATTGTAATAAAATATGAACATAGATATAAAAGTACTGGGAAGTATTTCTTACTTGATGACATTCTTTTCCAAATTCTATTTTTTTGTGGCATTATTTGCCCCAAATCACAATTTTCTTCATGGAGCCAAGGAAAGGAATGCATCTATTCAAATAGCAAACAAATCAGCAGGCATCTTATGCCAGTCTAGGCCCTCTGGAGATGCTATATATTGGCTAGCAGTCTATTTTCTTCCAACCATATGGTTTGGTGCAGATGATTTAGCACGAAAATAACCTTTTTCAGTGAATAGTGTGCAGGAAGCTCGTCCTTCCCTTTTTAACCACTCACAGAGGTGTAACCCCCACAGGAAAGGCATCTGTCCTCCAACAGCAGTTCAAAAAAGGAGGTTATAGATTTGACAACTCACTGAAATGTCACAGAGAATCATTTTTTTTTAAACAGAAATCTGCCATTCCTCTCTGTTGAAGTTTAGAACTTTAGTAATGAGATACAATCTTTCTCTCTAGAGCTGTGAGGTTTCTTTCCCATAAATTTTTTCAGCCTTTTCTTATTTGATTCTGCTGGTCCATTAAACCAATGAAAAATGATATAATCTACTCTTTATTTTTTCTTCTTATGTTTGTTCTTTAATTCGGTGAGTTGTCGGTGATCAGTCCTGGAAGTATTTGTAATGTTCCAACAAGAAAGTTTACCTATAATGCTCTACAGTCCTACGTTTATTTCTGGCTTTATTGCTTAGTACCCTTAAAACTGGGAGAAAGTGCAACAGTTTTTAAACTATAGAATTTACATTTGTAAATGAAGGCAGAAACAGTATATTATGGCAAATAGTGAATACAGAGAGAAAATGTCCGAGCCAGTACTAAAAACTATGTTAGCCCCCAGTGGGTTGATTTCTCTATGGCAGGAAAAAAGATCCTGATTAATGTGTGTCATGTTACTCTTCATTCATTTATCCCTTCATTCTCCAAATATATTTTGTTAATCATTATTCTACACTCGTGAGATATATCAGTAAGTAAAACAGAGGCCTTTGACCTCATAGATTTTTTAGTTTCGTAGAACGAGATCTGTGATTAAAAAAAAAGTATACAAAAATAAGTACATTTTCTAGTTATGTCAGAATGTACAGGAAGAAAAAAAGTAGGGTAAGTTAAGGGGAATCAGGATGCTGTGTTGGAGCAAGACACTGGATTTTAAATGAGTGGTCAGAATAGGGCTTCAAAGGCTGTTATAGGCTGTAACATTTTATACTAGAATAAATATTGCTGGAAGTAGTTTTCAGGGCAAGGTATGGAAAGTTTAGCAAAGTACCCCTGGTAGTTAAGATATTTTATTAAATAACGTATTTCTTTGTCCATCTGTTTAATGAATTGCTTTCCTCTTAGTAGTTTTCCTTTGTCCCTAAGAAACCTGATTTTGAACTATCTAGCTAAATAGTTTCCCATCTCCCTCTCCTAACTTGAAACTTATGCCTCATATTTCACTTCCATATCTTTAGACATGAGAATGTCACTGACTCTGCAAAATCACAAAGCATTTGTCTCTTCCAGGCAACTCTGTGCAGCCTTTGTACATTTTTGCTTAGGTGCCATGTGACATAAAAAGAAAATAAGGCAAAACTTCAAAACAAAAATTATCAATGGAAATGTGTATTGAATAACCCCAACGCACATATGCTTTCAGGTTAATTTGCTGTTAGCAATGCCTGTGCCACCAATTCAAGGCTTTGTGGCCAGGTCTTAAAAGTAAGTCCCTAAGCCCATGAAATGCTAGCAAAAGGGCAAAATTGTATTTTTAATGAGAGAGGCAAATAAAGATAAAAGAGCACAAAGGCATAAAGGGTAGCTTGAAAATACACAATGCTCTATGAAGCTGGCAAAACATTATGAGATATCTAATTTCAGCTGTCAAAGGGGCTCACATTGATTTTTCTGTTCATTGTATGCACTCTTAGGGTCTTTAAATAGAGCATTATTTATTTGGCTCTCATATAGCCTGTCTTTCTCAGGGGAACGTTAATAGTACTTTCCAGTAGGAAAATAGGAGCTTAGGTTAGATTGGAATAGTTGAGAGCCCATTTTGTTTCTGTTTAGATTCAAGAAAATGAAAAGGTTTGGGCTTTCTGATGGTAAAGAAGTCAACAGAAATCCAGGAACTCTAAATCACTGCTCTAAATGCTGGCCGTCTTTGTCCTCCTGCTGCATGCTTTTGTTAGTCAGTATCTGATCCATCTATTTTCAGCCTCTTCAGCCCCAATCCCACAAAACTGCTTCTGAAAATGAAAAGAAAATCATGACTCACTTAAAAATAATTCTTTTATAAGAAAGCATTTAAAAGCTGGCCAAAAATTAAACCCAGGCCCTAACCAAAAGAATCTGTTTAGAAAATATAATCTCTACTTATGGATGACTCAGTTCTGTTGCAGCAAAATATTCTTTTCCTGAAATTCCTTGGCAGTAGCTTATTAAAAAAAGACATTTTATTACCCTACTTTCGCAACATGGCATCATTGTTCTATTGATACTCATGAATAGAAAATATAATTGTTTTCCTTTGGGAATTATATTTTCTTTTGTCATTTTCATTGTCTATTTATTGAAGACTGAGTACTTTTTGTCTTTAGAGATTTTGTAATGAATCCTTTCAACTTCTAGTTTAGTGTAACAGTATGATTCCAGATATTAGACTGTACAATCTAATAATGCTTACACTACACAGACATCAGATCTAAAGATGACAACAGATCAACTAATATTTTACAGTTTAATTATATCAGAATGATAATTTTTTAAAGTTCTAAAAAATGTTGATTTGCTGCAGTTCACTGAACTTTAAGATTGATGCCAATATGGCTAACAATTTTTACAAAGTCAAAGTCAAAATGCTGAGTTTATGAGTTCTAATGTGTGTGTGTTTGTATGTATGTGTGTATGTGTGTGTGCATTTGGCTGAACCATGACAATTCTGGGGTTTGCATTATATCTTTCAGTCCCCAGAAATCTGTTGTACATGTTCTGTTCACTTGACTAGATTCTGAACATATATCATCAGGTTAAAAGAAAGGACAGACAATACAGAGATATGTCTCAGAATTCCATTATTGCATATCCCAGAAATCCATGAGGCTGCTAATTTGGGGAAGACATTCCTAATCTTACAGATGCACTAGACCTCTTTTAAGTGCATAACAATTCTAGAATGTCAGAAAAGACATCTTGAGGATTACATCTTGTCCATTGAAATCAGTAACTCCTGTAACAAGGGTACTATCCCTTTCTTGGAATAGAGAGAATAAAATATGTAGTATAGGAGAAGGAATAAGGAAAGTCTGATCATTGAAGAGTGAAAGATAAGCTTACATTTTCCTCAGTGGTGAAACCTTTACAACCTTTTTTTTCTAAAAACCATACTATACCACTGGCCAACCCTGGAAGAAGTCAAAGAAATATGAGTACCATCCAGATGGCTGGATCAATGAAAGGTGTTTTTTCCCTTCCTAAAAGTTAAAACTCCACATGAAACTTTATGTTATGGTAAGGATGATTACGCTTGTGTTTTGCAGAGCCTTTTCGGAAAGAAGGAATGAGACCAAATGCACCTACAATGTATGAAATATTTATATACATGTAATCTAATTTTATCCTTATACCAGCTCCATGAGCTAAGTACTATGAGAAGAGCTGAGGCTCCAAGGTCCTATGAGAAATGGGGAAACTGAGTATCCAAAGTCCTGTCTTGACTGTGACAGATTTAGGAAGTACTACAGCTAGGCCAGGAACCTGGTTAAAAATGCATACTTGTTCTACTTCTATATGCTGATACAGTGCTCAGAACTTGATTTAGCTTAAGGTATTTATATGTATTGTATTATTATCCTCACTTTATAGAACAAGAAGATATTTCAGAAAGGTTTAGATCATTGATTCTCAAAACTCATTGAGTATCAGAATCACCTGACAAGATTTAAAAAATACTAACTCAAGGAATTCATGCCCAGATATTTTTATTTAATCAATCTAGATGGAAGCTTAGAGATTTGTAATTTTCTATAAGCCCCCCAGGTAGTTCAAATGTAACACTAGACTTCAGAAACATTGATTCATGATGGTATGGCTTGGATGTGTGTCCCTGCCCAAATGTTATATGGAGTTGTAATCCCTAATGTCGAAGAAGGGGACTAGTGGGAGGTGATAGAATCATGGGGGTAGATTTCCTTGCCATTCTTGTGATAGTGAGTGAGTTCTCATGAGATCCGGTTGTTTAAAAGAGTATAGCTCTCTCTTCCTCCTCCTCTGGCCTCATAAGACGTGCCTGCTTTCCCTTCACCTTCTGCCATGATTGTAAATTTCCTGAGGCCTCCACTACCATGCTTCCTACACAGCCTGTGGAGCAATGAGTCAATTAAAACTCTTTTCTTTATAAATTACTCAGTCTCAGGTAGTTCGTTATAGCAATGCAAGAACAGACTAATTCAAGTGGATACTTTTAGTAGTTGGAGTCGTAGGGGTTTGAATCCTCACCCATTTATCCTCTACCACTATGCAAATAGGTATAATTTGCATGATATTGCCAATTTATTAAACATTACCTAATTTAATGCTTATGATAATACCCTGGGATAAATACTTACCTCCTGGTGCTTACTGGACATATACGATTATACATGATGTATTATTTATTATTACATAACAATATTACTATAAACTAAGTTTAAAATAACACATATTGGAGACTTTGATTTTTATAGGAAGATGGAATCAGTGTGTGTTTTGTTATTTCTCCTGCTAAGCAAAAGTAGAATCACTGACTATTAAAAATAATACAAATATGAATTGACTCTGAAAAGTAGAAATAAGTAAGATTTTGGTAGAGGGATAGACATAAATCAATGGAAGTGAATAGAGAACCCAGAAAAAAAAAACTGATACAAATATGCCCAACTTATTTTTGTAAAAGGTGCAAAAGCAATTCAATAGTGGAAAAAATAGCCTCTTTAACAAATGGCGCTAGAGAAATTAGATATCCACAAGCAAAAAACTAACCTCAACCTAAGTCTCATATCATTTGCAGGACTAATTCAAAATGGATCATGGACTTATATGTAAAACATAAAACTATGAAATTTAGATAAATAAATTTAGGAGATTATCTCCAGGATATAAGATTAGAAAAATAATATCTAAAGTCAATACTAAAAGCACAATCCAGAAAAATAAAAAAATTATGTTGGATTTTATCCAAATTAAAAACTATTGCTCCAGGAAAGATCCTTTTAAAAGGACTAAAATCCAAGCTACAGACTAGGAGAAAATATTGGCAAATGAAATATCTGACAAATAGATAGTATGTAGAACATATAAAGAACAATCAGCATTAGATAAATAAGCAAACTAATTAGAAAATATGCAATGGGCAGTTTAAACATGGAAATAAAGAGACATTTCATCGAAGTAAAAATATGGATGGCAAGTGATCACATCACAAGTTGTTCAATATAACAGAAAATGAAACTGAAATGAGCTATCACTACATACCTATCAGAATTCCCAGGTCAGGTGAAGTGGCTGTTGCCTGCAATCCCATTATGTTAGAAGGCCATGGCGGGTGTATTGCTTGAGCCCAGGAGTTTGAGAACAGCCTGGGCAAGTTCTGAGTCTACAAAACATTTACAAATTTAACCAGGTTTACTGGCACCCTATAGTCCTAGCTACTCTGGGTTTGGGCATGGGTGGGAGCTTAGGCTGAGGTGAGAGGATCACTTGAGCCCAAGGCTTCCAGGTTACAGTAAGCTATAATAGGGTCACTGCACTCCAGCCTGGCTGGCAGAGTGAGACCCTTTGTGTGTGTGTGTGTGTGTGTATGTATGTAATTTCATATATGTGTTCACATATCTCATATACACACATATAGACATACATACTTTATATGTAAAATATATATGTACCTGTGTGTGTATGTATATATACATATATATATGCAACACCAATTGCTGGTGGAAGTGCAGAGAAACACAATGATTCATTCATTTCTGGTGGGACATAAAATGGTACAGCCACTTTGGAAAACAATTTGGCAGTTTATTTAAAAAGCTAAAAAGTGTGATTACCATGCCAGCCAGTAATTGCACTCATGGGCATTTATCCTAAAAAAAAAAAAAATGAAAACTTATGTCCATTAAAATCCATACTAAATGTTTATGGTCCTGTTATTAGTGATAACTGAAAACTGAAAACAATCTACATGCCCTTCAAAGGTGAAGCATTAAACAATCTGATTTTTTTTTCATATCATGAAATAAACTATTGTGACATGAAACTACCTGGATGAATCCCTACAGAATTGTGCTGAGTGAAAAAAAAAATCAATAAAGGTTAAATACTGCATGATTTTATTTATAAAACGTTCTTGAAATGACAAAGTTACAGAAATGGAGAACCTATCAGTGACTGTCAAAAATTAAGAAGGGGATGAGGCAGGGAAGTGAGTGTGCCTATATAAGGGCAACATGAGGATCCTTGTGGTGATGGAATATTTTTTTACATCTTGATTGTGTCAATGTCAATATCTTAGTTGGTATTTTATACTCTAATTTCATAAAGTGTTTCCATTCAAGAAAACTGGGCAAAGGATATGGGCTATCTCTTTCTAGCACTTCTTACAGCTGCATGAAAATTAATAAGTGTCTCAAAATAATAGTTGAATTTTAAAAATTTATATTATCTTTTTGTGTGGGTTAGAGGTCCAGACATAGCTTGGCTGAGTTCTTTACAAGGCTACAATCAAATTTTTCAGCCAGTGATGGGTTCTTACATAAAAACTTCACCTGGGAAGGATCTGCTTTCAAATTCATGAAGTTATTGGCAGCATTCACTTTTTGTGGATTGTTAAGCCGAGGTCTTCAGTTTCTGGAGGTCACTGTCAGTTGCTTGCTATGTGGGCTTCCCTAACAGCCATTTGCTTTGTGAAAGCTAGCAAGGGAAGAAGTCCCTTAGCTGAACAGATGTTATAATCTTATGTAACATAATTATGGAAGTGACAGTTCATCACCTTTGCTATAGTCTATTGGATTGAAGCAAATCACAACCCTGTTACACTTAGGGGGAGGAGATTATAAAAATCATGGATACCAGTAGACATAAATGATTGAGAGTATCTTAAAGTTACTCCAGTAAATGTATTTATATACATTTATTTCAATGATTTTTTTCTTTAATTGGAATTTAATTAGGTTTCGATTTAATTGTTTTTATTTAATCAGAAATATGTCTACTACTCTCTAAAATACTTGGCAGTTGTACAATATGGTTTAAAGTATTAACAGCTAAGTTCTATATTTATAGTAGATCTTAGAAGTAAAGAAAGCTCCAACATTTTTATCATAGGAAACAAGATGTATTCAAGCATATTGGGAAATACTGCATCTTAGATACATTAGGTATTTTTATGGTACATGTTAAACTTTTCAGGCCTCTAGAAAACTTGTTATATTACTGTGTTTATAACTCAAGGATCTGAAGAAACTCATGTAACATCCCAAAACACAAACTTACTATGTGGAAAAATTTATGCTTTGGAAGGGACTTTTTCTACTGTATCTTACCTGTATTACAAACATTGTCTTTTTAGAAAACTTCTTAGTTGCCTTGAAAATCTTAGAAAATATTTGAAATTAGAAAAATATATTTCACATGACATCTTTTGCAGAGAAAGCCCATTGTAATTCCCTGTGACCTAGTAAACACAAAGTATAATCGATCAATTTAGTAATAGAGTTTAGATTTGTGTGAAGGTTTACTTTGTTAATTTGTATATACTAAAAACATTCTCTTTTTTGGAAAATTAAGATATAACATTCTCACTCCTCTTGTACTTCTTGTATGCTCCAAGATTTTTAAATATTCCTTATGGCATCTCTGAGAATAATCTGCAAGTGTCTCTTAATCCCAAAATAATGTAGATCATCTGGAAATGATAAAAATGACAACAGTTATCATCATCATCATAATATGATCATTTAAAATAAAATACCTACTCTCTAGATAGGTCTAATTTCTGTAACAATACATGTGAGGTCAGGAATCACCAACTCCCTCTGCCTTATTCTTCTTCGAAAACAAGAACATGAACAAACAAAAACATTCCCCTTTTTTAGTGTATTTGAAGAGAAAGAAATTGGTCTCATATTTCTGCGAAATCATTCCCCATCTGGCTTCTGCTTCTCTGTGATGCCTGATCTGAACATGCACTGTTGCAAGTTGAGCTGTTTGTCCTGAGCTGAACACTGGCTTCTTTTACATCATTCCCCATAGCACCACTAAAATAAGATTGCTGATGGGAGCTACCTTCTACTAAAAGTTTAGAATTTAAAATAATTAGGATTAAAAATTTGATAATAGAGGGATTTGTAACACAGTAATGAACAAAAAACAACTTATTGTTTTCATAATCAGGATTTGTTTTCTTATTTTCTGTGTGTTGGAGGATCTATCACTGATCCATATTCTTATCTGGCCTCTGCTCTTTGCATAATATAGGTGAGTCTTCTCTATTCCGAGTCTTGTTCGTCTCCACAAAAACCTCCTACTAGCCAGCTGCCTGAAGGAAACTCTCATATGTATTTCTGTGTTATTCACAGCATTCTACTGTCCTCCTGGATTACATTCAGAATGCTTTGGTTTTCATAATTCTAAAAGAACCTATCTAGATGTTTTTCTAAATAAGGGTGGTTTCTTACCTAAAAATAATTATAATATTTTCCCATTGTATATAACTCATTTTGGTGTGTTTAAAGGGAATGACTTTTCTTAGGTTTAAAACAATAACCACTGCCATTCACTGAGGCATAAAATACCCACAATTATCAGATTGAGCTCTTTGAAGATGCTGAAATCCTTCTATATGTTTTATACATAACACTGTGAGTCACATAATCTTTAAAACAACTCCATTATTATTTCATCGTACAGCATAGTCATTATGAGAAGAGATTTTGTGCTTGAAAAACCTGTATCCCAATAACCCTGACAGATTGCAACCCTAATTTTCTCAGGTTTCAATATTAGGAGACTTCAATATAGAGAATTTTGTTGTTTATTTATTTATTCTTCTTCTCTGGTGAATAGGAGAGTCCAGATTTAAACCCAGGTTTTTCTGGCTACAGGATGCACATTGTAATCATAAGACTTCACTCTATACAAACCTGGCTTCCTTTGAAGATTTTGTGATATTATCTATTGTGGTAGCTAGAATGTCCCTGCCTCCAATCTGTCTACATCCTAATCCCAGAAACCTGTGAATATATTTGGTTACACAGCAAAGAGAAATTAAGACTGTAGTTCGAACTAAGGCTTCTAATCAGCTGACTTTAAAATAGGGAGATTATTCTGGGGATTTCCATGGGCCAAATGTAATTACAAGTGGCCTATAAACATGGAAGATGAAGAGACAAGAGTGAATGTCAGATTGATTCTATGTGAGACAGACTGGTCATTACTGGTTTTGAAGACAGTAGAAGGACATGAGCCGAGGAATGTAAGCAGCCTCCAGAAGGTGAAAAAGGCAAGAAAATGTAGTATCCCTTAGAGCCTTCAGAAAGAAGGACGGCCCGGTTGACACTTTAATTTAGTCCAACAAGATACATTTTTGGACTTCTGACCTTCAGAATTTAAGATAATAAATTTGTATTGCTTTAAGACAATTTGTTGTAATTTGTTATAGCAGTAATAGAAACCCACTATACCTATTTTGACTTTTTATTGTTTCTCAGTCTGCTGTTTCCAGTTTGAATATTATTATGCTTGATTGAAAAGAGTGAAACAGTATTTATCACATGGCACTGACACTAGCTTTGTTTTACAATTTCCCCTCCCTTTGACACTTCCAAGGAGCAGAACTTGCATTTTTGTTTCCTCTTGACCCTAATACAACTCAATGTCCATTTTATTTACTGTTTTTCTAATCTAACTTTTCTTTGAAATTTAGGATTTCAAACTTTATTACGACAAAAGGAAACAGAAGGTATGGCTACAGAGTGTCCTTTAGATAGCATAAAGCCTGAAGAAAGTAAAACATATAAAATGGGAGCCTTTTAAGTAGAAGTTCAGATAAAGCAGATAGATTAGAAGGGTGGTTAAGGCAGCCAGGAGCCATAGGATGACCCAACACACAAAGTGCTCAAGTAGAAGATCACTGGAACAGATAACATAAGAGAGGCAAGAGTGAGAGATGAGATTGGAAAAGTCCATAAATTAGATTATAAATGAATGTGAATGTCCTTCTAGGAAATTTTGATTTTTATCTGGAAACCATGGGGAACTTGTGAAGGATATTTAACCCAAGAGGAACATGATCATGAATTTGGAAAGTAAATGGTGAAGGCAATGTGGGAATAGAATTATGTAGCAAGCCTAGAGGCAGGAGAATGATAATAGAACATGTATGATGGCCCTAGGGGTGGAAAGAATTAGAGTAATTTAAAGTATGTCAAGAAAATAGAATCACAGTATGTGCTGATTGTGGGCTGTGAGAAATAGAAATCATACTGATGGCTTGGGCGACAAGATGTATGATAAGTATATTCACCTATCTGGGGAAGATAGCAGATTTTGAGATAGAAGATGTGCCAGGTTTTGGTTGAGTTTTAGATTCTGGATCATTCTGATGGGAATGTGGGCCCAGTATCACTTTCTTCTGAGTTTCTGCTCTATGTTCCTATTGAACATCTGCCAGTTGTTTTGAGGGCATACTTCTTACAAGTGGATAAATGATCTTTGTCTTCCTTTGGCTTGTGTTGTGCCAGCCTCTGTCAAGTAATCTGTGATCATGTGCAGACCTCTTTCATTAAAGTCCATTTAAATGGTTTCTTAGTAAATTAACAAAATAATTAAATATTGGAACATCAGGAAGACGCAGTGGAAACTGCATGCAGACCCAATATTTAATGAAGAAGTAGGCACAAATGAAAGTTTTGGACATAACAGAATAACACCACTGAAACTGTTATGACAGAATGACATCGATACACCTGTAAGAGGCTAATCAATATGACAGTTAGGACAATTGACAAAAGGTTTCATTAACTGCTTCAATATTGTAGTTGTACCACAACAAAAATCTGTGAATGATTGGAAAATGTCAGATCAATGACAATAGAACCTGTCAGTTGCAACCTACTGTTCCATCTATTGAACTGAATGGGGCTATTATTTGCAAATAAAAAAATTTTTAAACAATTTCAATTGGATTTTGTCTAGTTTTAAAGGCTTATTGTTAGTGTTCACTATTACCTACTACTCTCTAGAACTCTGCTAAATGTAGTAGGGAAATTAAGCAAAGTAGTAGCTGGTATCCCTGTTCCCAGGAAACTTACATATCTTTTAGGAGACTCAAGATTAACAAGCACAGAAAACCATTAGCACTACCAAAAAATTCCGTTATCTGTGTTCAAAAAAGACATCATGTATATGAAGAACTCATTAAATACTAGCTAAATCTACCTGTAATGTTTTATTATGACAATTCTAGAATGCAAAATATTGCTTTATGGAAGTGCTACAGTGACTTGAAAAAGGATACATCTCCTGTGTATTATTACTTGGACATTTCTAAAAGTAAAGACTCTGCTATTTAACTAACCATCCAAACTACAAAAGAAAAAAAAAAGGCAAATCTACTAATTGATGATTGTTACACTTAAAGCATGCAACTTTTTTGTACTTCAAGAAAATCCTGTAATAAATGAGTGTATTCTTAAGCCAAAATGATCTTAATTGGGATTTGGAGGCCTTTGAAAATCTGTCTCTATAAACAGTTCCTGGAATAATAACTTTCTGCAGAAGGAAAAGATAAATATTTTAGAAGTCTAGGAGAGCCTGGCTAGCATGCTAGTCTCTGCTCTGCAGAGCAAATCTCTTGAATGCCTTTAAAAAGATTCATTTTTGATGTAAAGGCACATTTAATCATAGCTTTGAATGTTTGAAAAGTGTCTGTGAGGTTTTTGCCTCTCAGTGGATTGGAAATCTATTAGTGTATAGCCAAGAGGTCACTGAATAGCAGAAATAATACTTTTCAAGTGTTGATGCAAAATTTGATGGGACATACTAAAGTACTGTATTTCTAAAAGTATAGCACTGAAGCTTCTCCAACAGAAATAAGACTAACCAAATACATTCTCATGAGCACATAGCTGTTGTCAGGGTTTCTCCATGTTGTATTAAAATGTTAAGTAACCTTGCAGGCCTTTTAAGAAACCTGTGAATTCATAAAAATATTTCCATAATGCCTATAATATGGTCTATAATATTCAAAATTCTGGATTCTTTTGAACCCACTATAAAATATAAAGTATGTGCTTTATTGCCTATTATTCAGTTAAGTTATATTTATTTACATTTACAGTATATTGATAAGCAGTAGTCATAGTGATATCCTACCAGCCTACATGGCAAAGTAATTCCTATTATGTCTTCTCATATTTAGTTTGTTACTGATAATTTTTAAGTGTTCCCCCTCTTTTTAGTTTGATCCTATTTCCATCAGTTGTTCATTTTGTCACCACAGTGAACTCTTTTAAATGAAAACCAAATCATGTTACCTACTGATTAAAATCCTTCAATCATCACTGTCACCAGAAGCAACAAATCCAACACTAGAAGTTGTAAACTTACCAGGGAATATTCCCAGGACAAGCAGGCAGTGTTTGTATTCCATTCTACCTCATTGTCCTCCATCCTTGTCCCCCAACACAAAAGGTGCAGTGCAGCCATCAAATAGGGATAGCAATTGGTGATGACAGTTTCTAAGTACCTTCGGTTTTACCAAGAGTCCAGTTCAAGATGATTAGTATTATAAACTCATTCAATAATTAAAATTTTGCCCCATGTGTTACTTTTAGATATCATATAACTAGAACATATTTATCATTTCTTTTTAAATGTATTTTTAATTTTATTCATGCATACCATACATATTTATGAGGTAGATATTTTGATACAAGCATACATTTTATAATAATCACATCAAAGTAAATGTGGTTGCTATCAGCTCAAGCATTCATCATTTCCTTGTATTACAAACATTCCAATAGTACTCCCTCAGTTACTCTAAAATATACAACAAATTCTTCTTGACTGTAGTCATCGTTGTGCTATCAAGTACTAGGTCTTATTCATTCTTTCTAATTATATTTCTCTACTCATAAACCATTCTCCATTTCTTTACTATTCCTTGACCTGTACAACTTTGCCCAGCCTCTAGTAACCACTAATCTACTCTCCATCTCCATGAGCTCAGTTGCTTTAAGTTTTAGCTCCCACTAATGAATGAAGACATGCGAAGTTTGTCTTTCTGTATCTGGCTTATTTCACTTAAGATAATGTCCTCTAGTTCTATCCATAATTAGCAAATGATCTCATTCTTTTTTATGACTGAATAGTACTTCACCATTTATATGTACCTGTATTAGTCCATTTTCACACTGCTGAAAAAGACATACCCAAGACTGGGCAATTTGCAAAAGAAAGAAGTTTAATGGACTCATAGTTTCACGTGGCTGGGAAGGCCTCACAATCACGGTGGAAGGTGAAAGGCATGTCTCACATGGTGGCAGACAAGAGAAGAGCTTATGCAGGGAAACTTCCCTTTACAGAAACATCACATCTCTTGAGAGTTATTCACTACCATGATAATAGCAGGGGAAAGACCTACGCCCGTGATTCAATTACCTCTCACTGGGTCCCTCCTACAACACACAGGAATTGGGGGAGCTACAGTTCAAGATGAGATTTGGGTGGGGACACAGGCAAACCATATCACATCACATTGTCTTTATCCATTCATGTGTTGATGGATACTTAGGTTGCTTTCAAATTTTGGCTATTGTGAATAGTGCTGCAATCAACATGGGAGTACAGATATCTCTTCAGTATACTGATTTCCATTCTTTTGAGTATATACCAGCATCAGGATTAATAAATCATATGGTAGTCATAACTTTACATTTTTTTAAGGAAACTCCATATTGTTTTCTGTGGTAGCTGTACTATTTTACAATCCCATCAATAGTGTACAATGGTTCTTTTTTCTCTATATCCTTATCATCATTCACTATTACTTGTCTTTTTGATAAAAATCATTTTAAATGGAATGAGTTATCTCATTGTAGTTTTAATTTACATTTCTCTGATGATCAGTGATGTTGAATACCTTTTCATAGGTCTGTTTGTCATTTGTATGTCTTTTGAGGAATGTCTATTCAGATCTTTTGCCTCCTTTAAAATCAGATTATTAGTTTTTTCCCCTATAGAGTTGTTAAAGCTTCTTATAGTTATTAATCCCTTGTCAGATGTGTAGTTTGCAAATATTTTCTCCCATTCTGTGAGTTGTTTCTTCACTTCGTTGATTGTTTCTTTTGCTGTACAGAAGCTTTTTAACTTGTTGTGATTCCATTTGTCCATTTTTGCTTTGGTTGCTGATGCTTTTGGAATATTGCTCAAGAAATATTTGCCCAGGCCAATGTCCTGGAGAATTTCCCCTATGTCTTCTTGTAGTAATTTAATAGTTTGAGGTCTTAAAATATTTGATCCATACAGCAAAAGATAGGAGTCTCATTTTATTCCACTTCATATGGATATCCAATTTTCCTGGCACCATTTATTGAAGAGACTGTCTTTTCCCTATTGTATATTCTTGGTGCCCCAGTCAAAAATGAGTTCACTGTAGATGTATTGATTTATTTCTCTTTTCTCTATTCTGTTCCATTGTTCTATGAATCTGCTTTTATGCCAGTATCTTGCTGTTTTGGTTACTATAGCTCTGTGTTGTAATTTGAAATCAGGTAATGTGATTCCTCTAGTTTTGTTCTTTTTTCTCAGGATACCTTTGGCTAGTCTGGATCTTTTGTGGTTTCATATAAAATTGAGAGTATTTTTTCTATTTCTGTGAAGAATGTCATTAGTATATTGATAGAGATTGCCTTGAATCTGTAGATTTCTTTGATTAGTATGGGTATTTTAACAATAATGATTCTTCCAATACAAGAACGTGGAATATCTTTCCTTTTTTTGTGTGTGTCTTTTTCAGTTTCTTGCATCAATATTTTATAGTTTTCAGTGTAAAAATCTTTCACTTATTTGGTTAAATTTATTCATAGGCTTTTAATCATATTTGTAGGTATTGTGAATAAAATGACTTTCTTGATTTCTTTTTCAGATTGTTCTCTGTTGGCATGTAGAAACGCTACTGAATTATGTTTGTTGATTTTGTATCCTGCAACTATATTGAACTTGCTTATCAGTTAAAATAGGTTTTTTTTTTTTTTTTTTTTTTTTTTAGGGAATAGATTTTTTCCCAGTAAAAGATTATATCATCTTCAAACAAGAATAATTTGACTTCTTCATTTACAATTTGGATGCCTTTTATTTCTTTCTTATGTCTGATTGCTCTATGCAGAACTTCCAGTATTATGTTCCATAAGAGTGGTATACAACAAACTTGTAATGTCCCAGTTCTTAGAAGAAAGGTTTTCAGTTTTTCCCCATTCATTGTGACAACTAGCTGTGTCTGTTGCTTATGGCTTTTATTGTGTTGAGGTATGTTTTGTCTATACTATTTTTTGAGGTTATTTTTATCATGAAAGGATGTTGAATTTTATCAAATTTTATCAAATGCTTTTTCAGTATCAATTGAAATGATCATATAATTTTATTCCTTCAGTTTGTTGATATGAGATGTATCATATTTATTGATTTGCTTCTGTTGAACCATCTTTGCATCCCTGGTATGAATCTCACTTGGTCATGATGAATGATCTTTTTAATGTGTTGTTATATTTAGTTTGCTAGTATTTTGTTGAGAATATTCTATGAATATTTATCAGAGATACTGGCCTGCAGTTTTATTTATTAGATGTGTCTTTGGTTTTGGCCTTAGGGTAATAGTGGCCTCACAGAATGAATTTGTAAGTATTCTCTCCTCAATTTTTGGAATAGTTTGAGTAGAACTGGTAATATTTTTTCTTTAAATGTTTGGTAGAATTCAGCAGTGAAGCCATCAGGTTCCAGCCTTTTCTTTTCTGGGATACTTTGTCTTATATCTTAGATGTCATTACTGGTTACTGGTCTGTTCAGGTTTTGCATTTCTTCATGGTTCAATATTGGTAGGTTGTATTCTAGGAATTTATCTATTCTAAGTTTTCCAATTTTCTGGTATATAGTTGCTCATATTAGTTTCCATTTTCATTTGTTTCTTATGATTCTTTAATTTTCTGTGGAATCAGTTATAATGTTTACTTTTTCATCTCTGGTTTTACTATTTTAGTCATCTCTCTTTCTTAGCTTGGAAAAGGTTTATTAATTTTGCTTATCTTTTCAAAAAACTGGCCAGCATGGTGGCTCATGCCTGTATCCCAGCACTTTGGGAGGCCAAGGTGGGTATATCACCTGAGTCCAGGAGTTTAAGACTAGCCATGGCAAACCCTGTCTCTACTAAAAATATAAAAAATTAGCTGGGTCTGGTGGTACATGCCTGTAGTCCCAGCTACTCAGGGGTCTGAGGTGGAAGAATCACCTGAGCCAGGAATACTAAGACTGCAGTGAGCCAATATTCTGCCATTGTACTCCAGCCTGGGCAACTGAACTGAGACCCTGTCTTGAAAACAAAGAACAAAAAACAAAACCAAAAAGTCACCTTTTTTTATTTCCTTGATCTTTTATGTATATATTTTTGTTGTTTCAATTTTGTTTATTTCTGCTCTGACCTTCATTATTTCTCTCCTCCTACTAATTTTGGATTTGGTCTGTTCTCGCTTCTCTCATTTTTTAAGGTGTATATTTAAGTTGTTTATTTGAATTTTTTCTATTTAATATAGGGACTTATTGCTATGAACTCCTCTTAGTACTGCTTTTGCTATATCCCAGAGGTTTTGGTATGTTGCATGTCCATTTTCATTAGTTTCAGGAAATTTTTTAATTCTCTTCTTTGACCCATTAGTCATTCATAAGCATATTGTTTAATTCTTATGTATTTGTATCATTTCCAAAGTTCTTGTTATTAATTTTCAGTTTTATTCCATGGTGGTCAAAGAAGTTACTTAATGCGTTGTCATTTTTTAAAAAAGACTTAATTTTGTGGTCTAACATATGATCTATCCTTGAGAATGATCCCTGTGCTGAGAAGAGTAATATGTATTCTGCAGCCACTAGTTTAAAAATTCTGTAAATATCTATGAGGTCCATTTGGTCTATAATGTAGATTAGGTCTAATGTTTCTCTGTTGATTTTCTGTCAGGATGATTTATCCAATGCTGAAAATGGGGTGTTGAAAGCTCCAACTATTATTATTTTGGGATCTCTCTCTCTCTTTAGCTCTAATAATATCTGCTTCATATACGTAAGTACTATAGTATTGGGTGTATATGTATTTATAATTATTGTATCTTTTTGCTAAATTGATCCCTTGTCATGATCTGACTTTCTTTGTCTCTTTTTATAGTTTTTGTCTTGAAATCTATTTTATCTAATATAAGTTTAACTACTCATGCTCCTTTATAGATTCCACTTTCAAAAGATATATATTTTCTTCCTTTTTTCAGTCTATGTATATCTTTATAGGTGAAGTATGTTTCATGTAGGCAACAGATTATTAGGTCTTGTTTTTTAGTTCATTCAGCTACTCAATGCCTTTTGACTTGAGAGATTAGTTTATTGCCAATCAATGTTACTATTGATAGGTAAGGACTTACTACTGCCATTTTGTTATTTATTTTGTGGATTTGTCTTTTTTTACTTCCTTTCTTCCTGTTTTCCTTTTTGTGAAAGTGATTTCCTTTGTTTGTATATTTTAATTTCTTGCTCTATATTTTTTGTATATCTCTTGCTGGCTTTGATTTGAGGTTACCACAAGGCTTGCAAATAACATAACCCATTATTTTAAATTGATGACAACTTCACTCTGCAAAAACAAACCATCTAACAAGCAAAGGGAAAATAAAAACTCTACACTTTAGCTTTATATCCCAACTTTAAAGCATTTTGCTGTTTCTATTTGTATTATACTATGTCTTAAAAAGTTGATGTAGCTATTATTTTTGATGAATTCATTTTTAGTCCTACTCAAGATGTGAGTAGTTTATATACCACAATTACAGCATTATAATATTCCTTGTCTGTGTACTTACTGTTACTAGTGAATTTTGTACCTTCAGATTATTTTTTACTGATTAACATCCTTTCCTTCCAGACTGAATAATCCCATTTTGCACTTCTTGTAGGACAGGTGTGGTGTTGACAAAATCCTTCAGCTCTTGTTGGTCTGGGAAAGTCTGTGTTTCTCCTTGACTTTCAAAGGATATTTCCACTGGATATAGTATTCAAGGATAAAATTATTATATTTTTTCTTCATTACTTTAGATATATCATAACATTCTCCCCTGGCCTGTAAGGTTTCCACTGAGAAATCTGCTTCCAAAAACATTAGAGCTTCTTATATACATATTTTTCTCTTTCTGCTTTCAGGATCATTTCTTTATCTTTAATCTTTAGCAGTTTGATTTTTAAATGTCTTGAACGGTCTTATTTGGGTTAAATTTGCATGGTCTTCTATAATTGTATTGTACTTAAATATTGATATTTTCCTCTAGGTTTGAGAAGTTCTCTGTTCTTATCTCTTTGAGTAAACTCTTTCCCCTATCTCTTTCTCTACTTCCTCTTAAAGGCCAATAACTCTTAGATTTGCAATCTTAAGACTATTTTCTAGATTCTAATGGCATGTTTTATTATTTTTTATTTTGACTCTGTGTATTTTCCAATAGCCTGTCTTTGAGCTCACTAATTATTTCTTCTGCTTGATCAATTCTGCTATTGAGAGACTCTCAGGCATTCTTCAGATTGTCAGTTAAATTTTTTAGCTCTAGAATTTCTGCTTGATTCTTTTTAATCATTTCAATCTCTTTGTTAAGTTTATCTGATAGGATTCAGAATTCTTTATCTGTGTTATGTTGAATACTATTGGGCTGCTTCTTCAAAAGAGTGATTTTGAAATATCTGTCTGAAAGGTCACGTATCTCTATTACTCCAGAACTGAACACCGTTGCCTTATTCAGTTCACTGATGAGGTCATGTTTTTATGGATGGTCTTGATGCTTCCAGATGTTCACCAAAGTCTAGACATTAAAATTTAGGTATTTATTCTAGTCTTTTTTATTCTGGGCTTGTTTATACTTGTCCTTCTTGAGAAAACTTCCCAAGTATTAAAAAGGAATTGCATTGTGACCTAAGTCTTTGGTCACTGTAGCTGTATGTATGTGCATTAGGAGGCACCCCAATCCCAGTAATGCTGTGACTCTTGCAGACTCATAGAGGTACCGCCTTAATGGCCTTGGGCAAGATCTTAAAGAATTCTCTGGATTACCAAGCAGAGTCTGTTGTTCTCTTTCCTCACTTATTCCCAAGCAAATGGAGTCACACCCTCCATGCTGAGCTGCTTGGAGTTGCAGGGAAGGGGATGCTGCACTGGTCATACCTGAAGCCAGTATAGTATCAGGTCTCACCTAGGGTGTGTGGAGACTATTTCCTGGCTACTGCTGATGTTTATTCAAGGTCCAATAGCCCCTTATTAAACAGATGATGAATCCTGCCAGCACTGGGTCTTTCTCTTCAGTGCCACAGATTCCTTTCTGCCCCTGGATGGGTCTAGAAGTGCTATCCAGGAGTTAGGACCTTGATTAGAGGCTTTAGGAATCTGCTTGGTACTTTGTTATACTGGGGCTGAGCTGGCACCCAGGTTGCAAGCCAAAGTCCTCTTTAGTTTATTCTCTCCTTTTCATAAACAAAAAGAGACTCTTCCCCATGGCCACTACCACCCCCAGGTTGGTGGTGGCTACTGCCTTGTAATCACTGATGCTTATTCAAGGCCCAAGGGCTCTTTAATCAGTAGATGGTGAATTCTGCCAGGACTGAGTTCTCTTCAGGGCAGTGGGTTCCCTTTTGGCCCACGGTAGGTCTAGCAATGTCATCTAGGAGATACGGCCTACTATAGGGGTTTCAGGACTCTAGTGTTGTATTTTACTATGGCTGAGCTGATATCAAGTTGCAACACAAATATCTATTTATTCTCCTCTCTCCTCCTGGAGCTGTGAGTTGCACTGCTTCCTGTTGTGGGGGATGGAGGGTGACGTGAGCACTCCCTTGGCTGCCCCAGCTGGTATCTTACTGGGTTACATGCACTCCAAGTCCACTGGCTGCAAGCTCAACACAGCACCAGGACTTGTCCAGGAATTGCAGTCATTATGGCGTGAAATGCCCTATTTATTTATTTAGGACCCCAGGGTACTTTACCCCATAGTAGTGGAGCTAGCTGGAACTCAGGTTCCAATTGCTGGGATGGATAATTCTCTCATGGCTAGGGCTAGTCTAAATGCTCCCCCCATGGATCGTTGCCAAATCCTGCTGTGTTACTTTCCACTGTGATAGCGCAGCACTGAGTTCTAATGCAAAGTCCCACAATCACTTTGCTCTCCCTCCCCCTAGCATACAGATTCTCTCTTCATGCCATGCCACCACTGCTGGGGGATGGAAGACTGGTGGTGTCAGCAATTCACTACTGTCTTTACTCTCCGATGTGTCATTCCTTCATGTGATTTTAAAATCTGATGATTCATCTGATTTTTGGTTCTTACTAAGGTTCTTTCTTGTGTGATGGTTGTTCAATTTGGTGTTTCTGCAGTGGGGATGATCACTGGAGAGTTCTATTTGTTCATCCATCTTGTTCTGACTCCTCTTTATTTATCATTCCTATTCCAATTCAAAAAGAGTTAAGTTTTCTAATAGTAGTATTTTTACAAATGGCTGTTAAAATTAAGATATAAAAAATGATAAGCCCTATGTAAGAAAGAGATTATTTCACTTACCTTTTTGTCAAGGTATTCAGCCTTTATCCTATTTCTCCCATCCTGGACATTAATATGAATTGTACAAGTAGATACCTTTTTCTTATCATTGCCCCTAATTTTTTAAACTCTAGAACTGGCATCTCATTTTACTTTACCTATTCCTGTTCACTTCTATTTTCCTCTCTACCAACTCCTTCCTTTCAGAACTTCAGGTCTATATTCTTCCATGAATGTGTGGAAAATATGTCATTACTCTCCAAAGACATTGTATCTCTTAAATTTTCTAATACTCAAAGTCACTGAAACTCATGAAGTCAGAAAGACTTTAATATTTTTAAGGTGGAATCTAAGGTCTTATATTTACCAAACTTCATGCACTCTACTTATGGCAACTTCCTTTGTTGTTTTGAAATCACTGACCTACCTGCCAGAGAAGGATTCAATTCTTCCTCCTCACTGAATTCAATGCTTATTTCAAAGTTTTTTTTTTTTAAATCCTGCAGTTTGGCTTTGTATTTGAGACTGTCAATTTTATTCCAATTGTTTAGAATTCCAATCTGCAGTCTTTGTTTCTTCTTTTTAATGAACTCCATTCATTTTGTTAGAATATGGCCAACTGGCAAGAGACTATATATTTCAGCCTTCTTTGCAACTATTCTTTTTTCATTTTTTTTCACATGTGCCATGGAACTAAGTTCTGGTCAATGGGCAATGAACATAAGAACTGTACTACTTTTTGCTTCCTGATCATCTACTTGCTATAAGCTTCCTCTTTGCTGCTTCCTGCAGATAAATTCATGGACATGGTGAAGAAATGAAAGTTTGGAGTCTTTGGAGAAGAAAAATACCCTAGGGATGGTGGAGGGACAAGACACAGACAACCTGAGTCTCTGGGTTACTTTGTGGAGCTCAGCTGCTACCAACACCTGTATACATTTAGACTGTATACCTGTTTCAGTGTAAATTGTGGTCTGCTTGTAAAAGCAGCTTTACCTGTCAGTTTTGCCAGCCTTACAAATAATCTTGATGAAACTTCTCAAATCTCTGCACACATATTTCCTTCATCCAAAGATAACCTTTTTTTCCTTCATTTTAGCCTCCTACTTATTATAGTACTTTCTGCAATCCCATAAGTCAGATATTGAAATCACTCTCTGGTTATAATCTTCTGTGCATGTAAATGATTATATACATCTTAAATTCTCCCCTAAGCACTGTAATTCTAGACTGACTTGCATCTCTGACTGCCTGATTGCCAATTTAGAAGGGATATCAAGAGATAGTCATGGAGGAAAAAGCAAGCAAATCCCTTAAAATAGGGAAGGAGTATTTACCAGTGATATATGCTACTAAAAAGTTAAAAAGACGAAAATGCCTATCTTAAGAAAACTATAGATGGATGTAGAAATTCAGTGGTGTGGTGTGTATAGTGCTTGGATGACCATAAGAAATAAATAGACATAAGTAGTGACTAATTCTAGAGAGTTATGAATGTAGGGGAAGAAAAAAGAAAGATAATAAATCTTACTCTATTTCACATTTCAGTCACAGAATTATTTTACTCCTTTAACTCCTCAACTTTACTTTTGTTTCCTCTGCCTTTCTTCAACACTTATTTTTATCTTATATTCTTACCTGACGCAGAAAATTAGAATGCCCTGATCAGATCACTGCTCATTTTTTTCCTCCTTCACGTCCATATTTTTTAATATATATATTTTTAATAATATTTTTAAACACACTCTTTATTTCCTTTTGTTTTGAAGAAGCATCTCTCTCTGGCTAATGTGATAATCCACATCTGAAACCATGATTTGTCATTGTCTACATTCTCATGGACTTTGAGCAGCTATCCTCTCTTTATTAACAGGCTATCTATCCTTCTGTACTGACCCTTTCCCTTTGTTTGTAATAGTAAATTCATGTCTCTTCATTCTAAATAAAATTTCTTACCCTAATCTTGATTACTTTCAAGCTACTTTCCTTTATCACCTTTCTTCAGGCATCAATTATTTTGTAGGAAGAGCTATGAGTTTCTGCTCCTTTTTTTCTGTTTTATAGTACCATGTGACCTGGCAACTTTCTCAGCATTCTCTCCCAAAAACTCACAAATGATTTCCTAATCACCAAACATGATGGTCTATATAGTTTCCATCTGCCTTACATTCCTTTTTGAATTTTTTTTTCAATTTTTAAATGTCTAAGCTTAATTTATCTATAAGTAGAAGTAATATTAACTAACTATAAAATTTTGGGATATATATAAAGAGATTAAAGTGACTCATAACCTCAAATATAACCACTGAAAAGGTTAGGATGAACTGGTAAGGTTTTCTTTCCAATCTCTCAAATGAGCCATTAAAAAATATTTCCATGGTTATAAAAAATATATATACTGTGGCTTCAGTGTCAAAATATATAAACTTAATCCTGTCAAGTATGTATCAAAACGCTTTATAATATAGAAATAAATAATAACATACTAAGTTGGTCAATGGTATGGTACATTTGTCAACTGCTCTTGAATTATAACGGATATCACTGTATGGGCTCTGATGCTGTTTTAATGAGGGAATTTCTTTTTCTGTTTCCTTCAATTAAGATGCCTTTCTTTTACAAAATGCGGCTTTGTACATTTGATGCATATTAAATTATACATTGTCTATTCCTAATGTTGTTACTCTTGTTGCTTTAAAATCCTATTTGCCTGTGTAAATTTGCCCATTATTTTAATTCTAACATTTTTGCCAGTCACTTATTATCATTTCATTTTGTTCATTCATTCATTCATTCAAGCACTATTTATTCTTGTGTCAAATTTGTGTCTTCCACTAAGGATAGAATAGTGTCTTAAATTGTCCCATTGTTTGCCCTCACAAGGTTTATAGCCTAGTGGATGATATATACAAGTAAACAGATAATTATAATAAAATTCATATTATAGCAGCAAGAAAATGCTATCTGCTATAAGAATATACCATGTATCTCTAAACTAGAATTGGGTGACTAGGACAAGTTTTGTATAATAGGTACAAAAGAAAGAACTCACCAGGCAAGGAATAAAACAGTGGAAACTTTTCCATCTGTAAGAATGAAATAACAATATAATCTGTATACGGTAATTCTGAGGATTAAATGAGTCACACACTTATAGAAGGCATGGCACATAGTAAAATACTTTGTATGTGTGGAGACGAAAGTAACTCCATTTTGTATGCTAATTCACCATGTTGACTTCTGATTAGTCCCAGTTTTGTGACTGTCTCTCAATTCCTACATTATTTACTGTCCTTAGTGTAAGAATGTGTCAACCTTGATGTTATTGCACAAATTATAGGCTGTGATGCATATAGCATTCTTGCCTGTTCTGGAGGATTACCTTTTAACTGTCTCATGCAGGGCACTTACACGTTTTCCCTATGGCACATAAGCCCTGGTTCTGGGGGTAGCAGGTGCAAAGATCTGCTGGTTTTGCAGTCACCCAAGGCCATGCTCCTGTCTGTAAGTTCTCTCAATAAAACACCTTTTACCAACAAGCTAGATTTGTCTGCCTCTGCCTTTGGCTTCTTGACTCATTAGGCATTTGTGGCTACTTTGCATATATGGCCTTTCCATAGAATAGTATGTTATATATGTTACAATTTTTAATTTTCACCCTTTCTGTATTTTATATTTTGATGTTTTCTTTCATTTTTGATTCCTTTAAATATTTTTGCCTGCTTTGTGATGACTGATATTTCTATGCACATATTTTGAAATTACTATCCTACTTCAAATTTCAAAAATAATCTTAATTCTTTCTATCTATCTTATTTTTCATGTTGAAAGAATGAAGATTCTGTAGTGCTTTGGAGTATACAGAATTTAATTTCTATTTTGGTCTACTTCAACCCCTGCCTGGTTTCAGGTGATATAGCTATCTATTAAAAATGTTAAAAAGCGCTGTCAATAAAAAGTGTGCACATATAATATTTTGCAAACACATTTGCCACACATTTAAAAATATATTCTCTGTGTAACTCTTTTCAATGTCCACTACTAGTATTTCTGTCCACAGTTTACCATCCTTGATTGTGATAATTTGTTTCATCTGTCAATCATTTGTGAATTCTTTCAGAAAAACTTTTTCAAAATAATGGTCAATTTTGCTAGCTTGGTCCAGCTACTGCCTTCACATTTGAACAACAGCTTTGCTGAATGTGTAAATCATGAGTCATGATCTTTCCTCTCAGCATCTATGGATATGGTTCCCTTGGGTTCTGGCATTTGATGTTTGAAAGAAGTTTAGGTCCATCCTACATCTTGCTTTTTCTGTGTTTGAAGCATTCTTTATGTTTAAACTTTGCCACTGTCACTGAGCAATTTTTTTATTGTGTGGCTTTTGTTATTAATTTGCTTGGAGCATGACTGGTCTCTCAATCTCAAAATATAATGTTTTAAAGCTGGATAATTTTCTAGAATTATTTGGTTATTATTTATATTCTATTTGCAGGTATCTTTTATAAGCCTGATTTTCATTTTGCTTGACATTTTTCTCATTTTCTGTCAGTGTACTCTTTGCCCTTTTCCTTTGAATTTTTCTATTTCTTCCCAGTTTTGTCCTGTAAATCACTAATTAAATTTTCTGCGATGTCAAGTCTGCTAATTGTTGATTCAGACTAAAGTGTTTGTTTTTTAATTCAATATGCGTGCTGTTTATCAAGAGTTTTCCTCATCTTTGTCATCTGTTCCTATTTCATATTGGCAATGTTTCACTGATTTGTTCTTCTTTAATTCCTTAGAATGGGGAAATCTACTGAGTCAGACCCTGTTTTCTTTTTCATGAATTAAAACTCTTTCTCATATGCTTTTTAATGTTCTTTTGGTAATTTATCTTTTAAAAAAATCAGTGCATATTTTATGTTGTTTTATAAAAACTTCTGAGTTTTGTCACAAATTATTGCAGTTCTTTATCCAAATCCTTCATAAAGAACTCCATCAAGTTGCCACTGTTTCAGTCTGCTTCCTGAAAATCTTAACAGAGTTTCCCATAAAATTAACATGTCCAAACCAGACTAAGAATCATCATCTTCTTCCCTTTCTGAACTCCCACAACAATTGTACTATTATCCTGCCAATCATCCAGCATCAGAATATCTTTTACTCTTCATTTCTTTGATCCTTTTATAAAGTTACAGTTCTCAGCTCCACAATAATTCATGTAATGTTTCATTTACATTTATGTTTTCCTTGTCATGTTACCCTTTTATTACTTTAATAACTATTCTCTTGGCATTGTCCTATTGCAAAGCAACCTATGTATTATTGTCAGCTTATTCTTAAGTTTAAGCTCCTACAATGCATCACTTCAGAAGCTTTGAATATGTCTCTTTTGTTTGTTGAATTAACTAAATACTCTTCATAGCATTCATGGCTTGTCACAATAACCCAACGAGCCAATGCACATTTAAAGCCTTATCTTCCACTCCCCAAAGCACAGTAGAATATAGATTGGCCGACTTATCTGCAAGCATGTCTGCAGGTGCCAACTTATAGACACACCCTAGAAGGTACTTCCTTTCCAGCTCATTTTCATACTACAAATATATATTGAGCTTATATTATGAGCCAAGAATACATGGTTATTTGAAATTAAGAAATAAATATATGTATCTCATCAACTTGCAGGTGACATGTATATATAGCCCATAATACATATATAGCATTTGTGATGGTAAATATTGAGTGTCAACTTGATTGGATTAAAGGATTCAAAATATTGTTCCTAGGTGTGTCTGTGAGGGCGTTGCCAAAGGAGATTAGCATTTAAGTCAGTAGACTGGGAAAGGTAGACCCACCCTCAATCTGGATGGGCACAATAGAATCAGCTGTCAGTACCGCCAGAATAAAAGCAGGCAGAGGAACGTAAAAAAGACTAGACTGGTTTAGTCTTCTGACCTACATCTTTCCTCCATGCTGGATGCTTCCTGCCCTCAAACATTGGACTCCCAGTTCCTCAGCTTTGGGACTCACACTGGCTTCCTTGCTCCTCAGCTTGCAGATGCAGATGAGGTCCTATTGTAGAACCTCATCTTGTGATCACGTGAATCAGTACTCTTTAATGAACTCTCCTTTATATATACACATTTATCGTATTAGTTCTGTCCCTCTAGAGAACCCTAATACAGCATTCTTACCTGCTCAGCTAAAACCCATAATAATAATATGCTGACCTAAATCATTAAAGAGCACAGAATTAAAAAAAAAAAAAAAAAAAAGTGGTGAATTCTAGGCCAGGCATGGTGGCTCATGCCTGTAATCCCAGCACTTTGGGAGGCCGAGGTGGGTGGATCACCTGAGGTCAGGAGTTTGAGACTAGCCTGACCAGCATGGAGAAGTCCCCCCTCTGTACAAAAAATACAAAAACATTCGTCAGGCATGGTGACACATGCCTGTAATCCCAGCTACTAGGGAGACTGAGGCAGGAGAATTGCTTGAACCCAGGAGACAAAGATTGCAGTGAGCCGCAATCACACCATTGCACTCCAGCTTGGGCAACAAGAGTGAAACTCCATCTCAAAAACAAACAAAACCAAAAAAAGTGGTGAATTCTGTCCAAAGAATTTAACGTAGGCTCCTTGGAGAAGATGACATCAGAACAGTAATGTCAAAGATGAATTTTAGTTTCCTCTCTAGAGAAGAGTAAAATGTTATTCTATAGAGAAGAGACAACATAGGGAAATCTTTAAAGCATAACAATTTTTGATTTATCTGGGAAAAAAAATACTCTGTCATATTCATCTACATTGAACACATACCAAATTCTAGAACATGGCCTGGAACATAGGAGATATTTCTACTATGCTATTAATAGATATTTCTTGGATAAATGAATGAAAGACTATCAGACTTAGAAGTATTAAAGTTGCATGATAGAAAACAAAGTTGGAAAGCAAAAATGAAGCTATATTGTAAATGTATGATTGTTAGTTCAGGAGTTTGGACTTTATGGGTCATTGAGAAGCAGAGAAAATTTTTACAAATGGAATTTGATGTTAAAATGAAAGTTTTGACCAGAATTTTAAAGAAAATGGGTATCAAGGCAGATAAGATACTGAAGTAAACAGTGAGAAATAGGAATTGACCATGGATCAGGTTTGCAGCTCTTAAACTAGTCAAAAAATTATCACTCTTGCTTTTTCTCGTGTTCAGTTTCCTTGTTCTTGAAGTCTCTTTTCTCTACACCATGGTTCCGAACCTATTTTTTCGGAAAAAAGTATCTTGAGCAGGATACTGTCGGAAAACAGTCTCTCTTCCTTTCTCTTCCAAATTCATTTTTATCCCTTCCTGTCTGAACAAAAACTGTATGGAATCAACCCCACTGAGCTCTTCAGGGGAAAAAAGGGAAAACCTGCTCCCTTCACTCCTCTGGAAGCTGGAGGGTGCTAGGCCCCTTTGTGGTAGCACAGAGAGTTCTAGCTTTTTTCCTCCTTTCTCTGTGTTTTGGGCTCAGAAAGTGCACTGTGTCTCTATGTGAATATGGGTGTTAGCATTTACCAACATGTATCTGTCTACTTTCTTTTTTTTCTTTTTTTAAACAAGATAAAGTTAGAAAAGGTCAGCAGAGGGTGGATTTGAAACATTTGGGTGAATTAAATGGACATTTTGATAAGGTGGCTTCTCCCTTGGAATATTTAATTGTGATGTGTGATGGACATCTTTGTAGTTTCCAAATAAATTACCTCCTAATGATGAAAAAAAAAAAGATTACCATGAGTATGTAAGGTTCATTAAGATGAAATTTGAAAGGGCTGAAAAGCTATGTAATTTCAGCTCCACCTATAATAGAGTTGGAATGCTTTTTCTTCACTTCATTTCAAAAAGGAAGGGCTTAAGATCACTTAAATATTTTAATAGGCACTCTCTGCAGTGGAGGAGGGGTAAAGAGATAGGGCAGATAGTTGGCTTCCACTTTAAAAATTCTGAAAGCAGAAAAATGGCTGGATAGCTAGTCTAATAGATAGAGCTAAAGAATAAGCTGTTTTTGTTATGGCAAAGAATGCTTGAGTGTTTTCTGAGGCCCATATGTAGGTCAGGAATTAGAGTAAGCCTAGGAGTATTATTTTAGGGCTTATGTAAAGGGTTACCTGCAGGAGCAAACAGACCTCACTTTCTGGTATCTAGTATATATGAGTTGAGGAAGGAGTAATTGACTACTCATAATAGAAATTATTTTGCTTGGGATGGGAAACTAGAGCTTAGAGATCACCAGTGACGGAGCAATCTCTTGAGAGCCCATAAAAGCACTAATGAAGGAAAGAGCGTACTTTAGACAGCTGTCAGACCCACTGAATACCAACTTGGGACACCACAAGTTAAATAAGGTCTGCCTTTTCCTCCATTCTACCGGGCTCCAACTCTAGAGTGGTAAGATATTTGTAATGATGGAATGAGAAAGAATGAAGCCCAATCATTCCTTCCCCAGCTATTTTTTTTTTAATACTGCAAGCTTTCTCCACCTCCTCCTCCCTGGCCCTAATCCTCCACCTTCTGGTGGATTTGACGGGTGGGAGGAAATGATAAGTCTTGGTGTTAAATTAAGTAGAACTTAAATTTTTCTTACAAAATTTAGGTGGTAACTTTGATTTAAAGTGACCATTTTCTAAGAATGACCAACAGAATCATGATATTGTCTGAGTTGTCAGCCTGTAAAAATGAAACAACTAAATACATTTAAGGGACAATGAGAGACTGAAATAAATTTGCTTTATGATCACATCCCATGAGTCACACTTATCCAATATACCAGTTACATAAAGAAATTTTATGAACTTATCTGTGTTTGAGAAATGTCCTTCACATGCTGAAAAAGTAATCATCTGAAATGAGCTAGATGGGTTAAGAAAACCATCCCTTCTTGTCAAAATTCTTCTTTGTCTTCTAGGGACTGCCTCGTACATTAAACCATTCCTGATTTTCTTCCACTGCCTTTATCTCCAATTGGTTATTTCGTTAAATAAATATTTATTGAGCACTTACTTTGTTTTAGAATTTTTATGATTCTTGTAATACACCAGGAAATGAGACAGGTAAAATGCATTATCCACATAGGGTTTGATATTCTAGTTGGCAGAAATTAACAATAAACAACACACGTGACACCTGAGTAGCATTTGCATTACTCTCAAAGATAACAATTACAATAAAGTAAATAAATCAATACCAGTAGGCTAAGGGGGTCATATCAAGCCTCCTTTAAAGAGAGATTTTAGCAGAGTCTGGAAGACAGTGAAAGAGCCATGTGCATATCTGGAGGAAAAGCCAATTCCAAAGCTTGAATGTGGAATGGTGTTTGGTGCTTTGTGAAAGTTCAAGCAATTCAGTGTTGCTGAACTGAGTAAGCTGGGGGAATAATCATGGGAGACGGGGTCAAAGATGTAATAGCAGCCAAATTGTGTAGAGCCCTGAAGGTCACTGCAAAGATTTTGACATTTATATTGAGTGATACTGGAAGCCATTAGAAGGTTTGAACAGAGGAATGACATAATGTGCTTTTGTTGTAAAGAATAATTCTTGTGATCTTCTGTGGCTTTTTTTTTTTTTACTGTTTATATATTTACCATAGCCTACTTTGTATAATGTAATTACTTGTGTATAAGTATCATCTATATTGAATAACTGGTACTTTACATATAAATGATACTCAACCTACATTTGTAAGAATATAGTTTTATATTTTAGGTAAATAATATTAATATGTTTGATATTCAAAAAATTATTTCATCAATTGGAAAATCTGCTTATCTCAGACACATTGTTATTTTATGCCAAACAGTATTAAATTGACTGGACAATTACTTTTCCTATGCTTGAGTATAGCATAGAAATTGGGTCATCCTACTATATCTCCATAATAGAAAATTGCTTCTTTCAGACCTCTAATCATAACTGGATCTAGTTCTTTAAAATTTGCTTCCTCTTTTACTTTCTGTATTCTCTATAGACCTTGAACTCCCTATCTTGTTCACTTTTGAGTCCCTAGTATCTACTGTACTGTTTGACACAGAGTAGTAATTCCAGACATTTGTTGAATGAATGCATAAAATAATAAAATGTCTCCCATTATCATAACACTCTTTACACCTATAAACGATTTGATCATCCTAACAAACGTGAATCATCCAGGCTTATTTCTGTGTCCCATGGTTAGAGTCAGTTTTCTAGTAACCATAGCCATTTCCATTACTGTGAAAGTAAGAGAGAACCAAAGAAAAAGGAAGGAAGGAAGAAAGGAAGAGGAAAGGGTGGGAGAGAAAAGGGAAGAGAGAAAGGAAGGAAGCAAGGAAGGATATAAGGAAGGAATTAAGGAAAAGGGGAAAAGAAGGAAGGAGGAACAGAGGAAAAAAAGGAAAATTTATCATGGCTACGAAAGCCACTATTCTCCCATATTCCTCTAACATCTCTACTTTATCCTCTGCACACAGTTTGTTCCATATCCCTTTGTACGGCACCATTTTCAAGTGTAAGAAAGTGAAAGGTATATTATGAAATAATACTTTCTGACTTGCTTGACATTGAGTGATCAAAAAATTCATTTCTCAGTGAGATTTTTATTCTGTAATAAAGAACAAAAACTTAGCTGCTTGTCAAGGAACTGGTGAGATTTACCTAGCCTCTTTCACCTATTGGGCAGGAAGCGTGCAGAGCACAGCAGCTGAGATCCTAGTGATTAATGTAGCTGACTGTGGAAATCAACTCCAGTAAACTCACTTTATTGTAGGATGCTTCTGCACTAGAACTTAATAGGCACTTTCCGTGTTTTCTTTGAGTCAGCCTATTGAGTGCAAGAAGCCTGCAGGTGGAGATAGATTCATTATATCATTTGGAGCGTTCTAATCTAGAGTTTCAAATTTCAGATTTGAACAGTTCAGATCCATGTGACTTTATAGACAGAGATGGAAAGGCATTATTTCTGGAATGATAATAGACATACTTCACAAAATCTGGTATTCAAAGATCTGACCATTAAAACTTCTTACATAAAAGCAAGATGTTATGGCCATTATTTCCATGCAATGGAAAATGCAGGATTTCCAAAAACATCAAAGAACTGAAATCTTATCCTGCTGACATCTCACACAATGTAAGGTGTCAAAAATACGTAATCTGTGGTTCTTTTCAGAATCTCACATGATAAATATAGAATCAGCTCTGTCCAGGAGGTAAGGAAGGAATCTTGCCAAAAGGCAAGAGAGAGTGGTAATTTAAAGCCAACAGACCTGATTTTCCCCAATAAAGGTGCAGTCAACCACCATCAACTAAATAATCCAGACAGGGATCATTTGCGCTGTTATGTGTACACTGAAAGTAAAAAAATGAAAATAGCAAAATGAACCTCTTATGAGGCTTTCTCAACAATTTTATTGGTGTGAATCCGTAATTATATGATATTCTTCAGTTATTTTCATAAATTGGCTTATTTTTGTTGGTATATTGCTCAGACTAATTACTGGCAACAATTTACCTGACTATATTGGCTTTATAAGGAAATTAGCTTCTTTTTATTGCTTGTCATCGTATCAGGCGTGGTGTAGAAAAGTTCTCATTATTTAGAGTACTTTTCCTGGAATGAAGCAACCTGAGTTCCAGGGCTGAGTTCAAATTGTGTCATTTGCTATCCTGTTATGTTGGTTTGACTTTGATGAATCACTAATTGTTCTTAGCATCAACTTTGTCATTTGTAACATGAGAGTAACAATAAAACTATCTTTAATGCTTATGGTAAATATTGAAAAGAGTGAATCTGAAAGCCCTCTGTAAACTCTTAAAAAAAAAAAAAACCTACTATATGTGCTGTGTGGTATTGCCATTACCATATGGTCAAACCTTAATCCCATACTATTGGTGACCAAACAGAGGTTACCATTTTTTTCATGTCTACTATTAAGATAAAATTCTGTTTGCAGTAGGCTGAATAATGGCTTATTCAATCAATAATGGTTGAATTATGTTGAATCAAAAAGATGTACAATTTATAATCCCTAGGACTTGCAAATTTGACTTTATTTGAAAACCATGTTTGTAGATGTAATTAAGGATCTTGAGATGAAATTATTCTGGATTTAAGTTGAACATCAAATCCAAGGACTGGTGTCCTTATGAGAGTAAGGCAGACAGTGATTGAAGACACAGAGAAACAAAGGGAAGGGGACATGCAAAAGCAGAGATTGGAGTTATCTCCAATTGCTGCAGCCTTAAACCAAAGAACACCAAGCATTGACGCAGCCATCAGAGGTAACAGAAAAACACAGGGTGAATTTCCCTCAGAGCCTCAGAAGGAACTAACTCTAACAATACCTTGATTTTAAACATCTAGTCTCCAGAGAAAGAATCAGTTTCTGTGGTTTTAAGATACCTAGTTTTTGGTAACTTATTATGGCAGCCCTAGGAAACATAGAATTACAACTGGGACGTTGTTTGAAAAACTAATGTACTGAATGTTCTCTGTATTCAAAGTTAATAATTAGGAAAAAATGGTTCCAAAATGCTTTCAAAGTACTTTCATATTTAAATTGAAGATGTGAACCTGTTTGGCATGATTTCACTGAGGAGAAATAAAATTTGAATAATAAAATTTGTTCCCCTTACAAAAAATCAAGTAGGATAAGCTTCAGTTCTAAAAGTTACATTTCATATTTGAACTACAAAGTTATATTCCATTGTTGAAGTTTAGGCAAAAATTATTCAGAGAAATTTAAATTCTTTTCAACTCCTTCTGGGGTAAACAATACACATATTCATAGGTACATTTTGGTATTCATACGTACTCCAAACATTAATTTACTTGGCACTGTATTTACAAAAAGAATTTTGAAAGCTCCATCTTTAGATTATACTATTTAAACAATATATTTAATTATTGTAATATGTTAAATATTTAAAATACTTGATACATATTTATGAGCCTAACATATGACCTACTAATGTTTCTTAATATAAAGCTTAAGTTTTCTGATAAAATGAATCAGAAAAACACTTCTTACATCTTCCACAGCAAGTCATGTTCCTGATTCTGTCTTCAGTCTTGAAAGAACTGACACATTAATTAGATGGCAAAAGTAAAGAGAGATCAGCTCTTTTACAGTTTGCTTTTTCTTTCCTTTTCTTTTTAACTTGGATTGGCAGTTCTTGCCAACCTGATCTCATTTAGTTTTGCCTGCTTACTAAATTAGGGAGGGTAGGGGTAAGAGGGGTCCATAAATATAGTCTGCAATCATTCCGCAAAAAGCACTACAAAAGTTTTCTTGCTATTCTTCTGGATAGAGGAGGACCTGTAAGGAAACAAAGGTACTCAAAAATTCTTGGAAATGGGTTTGTTTGAATCTTATCAACTCAAAGTAGTTTTCTGGAAGATGTCCAGGCCTGTGCTTGAACCTCTCCTCTCCTTGTCATTACCAAGAAGGATTAGGCCAGGGGTTCTTTATCTTTTCCTTTCAGGTACTTCATTGGCAGTTTAGGGAGGTCTTTGGATCCTGTTAATGAATTGTAGTGTTTTGTTTTTTATTTTTTCTCTTTGGTTCTTTGTTTTTAACATCTTGAAATAATTATAGACTTACAGAAAGTTGCAAAAACAATAAGTATGGTGTGCCTGCCCATCGCTCAGCTTCCATAGTGTTGCCATTTTATGTCACTATGGTAATTAGCATTGCTATAATACCATTAACTAGATTATAGACTCATTCGGTTGTCATCTTTTACATGTAGTTATTTGCTTGTATGTGCATCTTTCAGTATTGGCGAGATTGTTGACTTGGAATTTTCTGACTCATTCTATATTTCTCATATCAGATCTATATTTATCATGTAGCTATGTCTTATGACCTATATTATAATATCTTCCTAACATCATCTCTTAGTTATTTCAGGTATGTAAACACTAATAAGAATTTCTTGATGATAAAATGATGGTATAAAGTAAAAAAATGAAAGCATAGATCAAATATTCAGTGCATCTGTATTTTTGGAATACTTGTGAGGTACAAAGAGCTTTTTTGCTAGGAATAGGAGATTTGCTGCCAAAGAATGAAAATGCAGTTCTCATGGAAAAGTGCATTAGAAATAACATACTCCCCAAAAGAGGATAATATCCTAAGTTTATTGCAGGAATCTATCATTCTTTTCATGATACTTAGAAGTTTTGAAGTAAAAGAATATTGTGATTGAAGACTTGAATTTCAGTTCAAAATTTGGCTCTATGGCCTTAGGTAAATCACTTAACCTTTTGAAGTCTCAGTGCACATGGCTGTAAAAGAGGAAATCAGATGTTCTTCAGGGCTCTTTCAAGTCTAAAATGCTATGAACACAAAATAATTTTTTTCTGGTCTATGACAAGAGAGTCTGCAGCAAAACTATTAAAGAAGCAACTTTTTCTTTGGACTCTCAAGTCCTTTTGTACTGTGCCACCTTCAGTTAACTTTCACTAGATTTCTAGTTGGTCCTGCATCCATTCTCTCTCTCTCTCTCTCTCTCTCTCTCTCTCTCTCTATATATATATATATATATATATATATATATATATATATGTAAATTGTTTTTTTGGTTGCGTCTTAGGTTTTGGGGTACATGTGAAGAACATGCAAGATTGTTGCATAGGTACATACATGGCAATGTGGTTTGCTGCTTTCCTCCCAATCACCTATATCTGGCATTTCTCCCCATATTATCCCTTTCCAACTCCCCACCCCCCACTGTCCCTCCCTTTGTTCCCCCCCCACAGACCCCAGTGTGTGATGCTCCCCTCCCTGTGTCCATGTGTTCTCATTGTTCAAAACCTGCCTATGAGTGAGAACGTGAGGTGTTTGATTTTCTGTTATTGTGTCCTAACACCATAAAAACCCTAAAAGAAAATCTAGGCAAAACCATTCAGGACATAGGGATAGGCAAGGACTTCATGACTAAAGCATCCATTCTTTAAATGGCCCACCATTTTATCCAATATCTCATTTGCCTATTTTTGAAGCATATGTACTTTTAACAACTAGTTCCCAAATATATTTGATTACAGAACCTCCATCCTACTTCTAACCAAAACCTCTGAGCAAGCCACTTTAGGGAACACTGTCCTCAGTTTTATCCTCTAGTATCAGGACATTTGTATTTTACTTTTCTAACCCACTCAGCCTCCTTTTACAGAAGATAATTGATCAACCTTTTTATTTTAGTCTGATATGGGGAAGGGGTGCTAATGCTTCTACTTACAGTTCACTTATTAAATTAAAAAAATTATATGCTTCCTAAAGAAAGTATAATGGAACAACTTGTTTTTCATTGTTGGTATTCTATGTAATGTGATCTGCAGGATTTTGATTCGATAAATTCCAGCTTCCTTCACAGTACCTAGGAGGGTCTATTGATACGTCATCTATAGTATCCTATCAGTTTTATTTATCCTATTTGTGCTATGTAAGTATCATCTTAGGAAACATTTTACTCTCATTTCTGACACTTTAATAACCTGATTCCATTACATTTTGTTAACTAACAAAAATCTGTTCTTTTATCTTTGTAGGAGTGGAAAAGGCAAATCAGACATTTTTATAAGAGCAACTCTTATTCCCTTTCTTAGATTTTCAATAGCTAGTTTTGTCACTTAACATTGGTGACATGCCTGACTTGGGTTTGAGCTTCTACTTCCACATTTTACATAACACTTCTGAGTTTTCCTTCTGGTAGATTTACCTGACATCTATCATAGTGGCCTCCTGTCACTGCCTTACCATATTATTACTGTAAAACTCTATTATGTATACTTTATATCTTATCATTCTCACAACCACAACAATCTTCTAAAAATCTGGCTTTCTAGCCTCAGCATAGATACTCTGGCTCCTGATAGAAAACACTGTAATTGTGTGTCAACTAGAACATACATAAAATTGTCATCAACTCTGTAGCTATAAGATGACTCATATTGATCAGACACTTTATCTTTCCTCCATCATCTCCCTAGTTTCTCAAACCATTCTGAGAGATACACATGGTGACTAGCATTATTGTTTACAACCTCTTGGAAGCATAGGAAGATTAAGTGACTCACAAATCACTCAGCAAACCTGGAACTCATCTATTCTCCTGTATTCTAAACAAAAAGTCTTAACTGTACTATCTTTATACTACCACACCTTATAGACAAGTCGTGCTTCATGTATGAGAATACATTTCAGGTCCTAAAATGCAAAGCAATATCCCCTATAACTACAACTCCAGCAAAGAGATATTTTTAAGTGTCTGCTCAAAGTCTGCCAGTGGGGTCAGATTTATATTTCAGATTGTCACTTTAATTCCTTACATGATCTTCCTCCCTCTACCTTGTTTATTGACTACTTTTACCCTCACACAATCTACTGTCACTCCACTGCCTTCCTTGATGTTTTTTAAACATGCCAGGTAGAGTCCAACCTCAAGGCCATTGTAATGGCTGTTTCCTCTGCTTGGATCATTCTTTTTCAAGAATTTCAGTCTTTAGATATTCCAATGTCACCTTCTAAATGAAGCCAACCTTGACTGACTGTTTCCTTTACAATCATAACAACTCTTCTCCCTCCTTAATTCTCCATACCTTCCTTATTTTTTCATAGCACATGTTATCTTTAATATACTGTTATTAACTCGTTATATTTGTTATGCATCACCTGTTTTTTCAAATAGAAGGTAAACTTCTCAGTTGTAGAAATTGTTGTCTGTTTTGTTTGCTGCTGTATCCATAGCACTATAAATATCAGTTGAATTAATGAAGATACACTCTGCCAGTCTCTCTGTAGGCTTGAAGACACCAACTATCCCTTCAAACTAGGCATTGAGATGTTATCTGCCTTTCCCAAGGGAGAAGGTTAATAATCCTGGGGCTCCTTCAAATGAAAAGGGGGCAGAACAATAGGCTCACTTTTGTAGCTAGAGGGAAATCCAATTTAAAAAACCGCCATATTCTAGAATATAATATAGTTTGATAAAAGATTTTGAAAATAATTTAAAAGCCTCCTGGTCAGCAGATATGTCTCTATAATGCAGCTCTTCTTTTCAGCTTTGAAATTGCAAAATACCCTTCTCTAGCTATAAATCTTGAAAAAAAAAAGTATCTAATTGCTATTTCTCTTTAGAGTGATCAGGCTACAGAGAAATTAACTTGTAGTGCTCTACTTTTACATTTTTCTATAACTAGAAATGTTTTCCTTTATAACATTCCCTCATTAGATATATTAATATATATGTGTATTCATTTGGTATATGTGCATGCGTGTCTGTGTGTGTTTGGTGAATTTGTGATTTAAAACTTTAGTGTTTGTTTCATTGCCTGGGAAAATGTTTTAATTGTCTTCCTCGTAAAAGGATGCAAACTATATTCAGAGAGGCGGTGCCTCACTTCTATGAGATGCGGTGCTCAAGGTCTACCAATCATCATAGAATAGGATTTCTAATCAACCTGGAGAATGATTACTTCACAAGTGGGATATATTTGAAGGCCTCTTTGCTGCTTTTTCTTGGAGTTGAATAAGAATGGGGAAAAAATATGGGCCCTTAGATACTATCCTAACAAGCTCAATCTAAAAGATTCCTCCCTTTTATCATTTTCTTTCTTTAAAATGTTGGCTGGATACAAAGGGAACTTCATTTGGTGTAGATTGTCTAGAGAAAATGTTAATTGAGGGCAGTGGTATTGTGTAGCAATTCACTGGCTCTGTCAGCTGTTCAAATTTGTTGATTTACTTGGAAAATGAGAAATGGGAAGGTTGGTTTTTGGATAAGCACTTGAACTTTTCAGGATTTGTATTGAGCACTAACAATAGAGGCAAGGAATTCAAAGAATAAGAGTAATTCAAAAGACACAGACATAGCTCAGGAAAACTATCTGGTTACAAAAAGTTACTTGCAAGTTTTGAGTACTAGCTTTATGTTCTTCCTGAAGTTTATAACCAAGTAAACAAAATGGGAACTGACTCACTCTGGTGTTTCATAAAGCTTAACAACTAATTTGTCTCTTCCCTTGTCTCTCTCTTCCTCCTGTTACAGAGGACAGGCTCTTTGTCATACTCCATCTTTTTCTTTTTTGTAAGCTAACAAGAAAATTGACTTTATTTCAAGATTTACAGTCAAGCGGAGTAACAGCACTCTCTGAGATAAGCATTAGATGTTCTTTCAAGCTCTTTCACAATACATCTTATTTTCGTGAAAAGTCAGGTTAAAATAGCTAAATAACAATAAGGGGAATGCCCTCAGTTTGGAAGTCAATTGCAGTGATTCTGAAGCCTTTTTACAAGGGTAGTGAATTAGGAGAGATATTGGATTTGCTCCCCAAAACATAACATTGTTTTTACAAATTAGAGTAATGTTCTGAGCTAACAAATGCTCCTTCTTGTGAATTTCTCTAAGAGAAATATGAGATGACCATATTCAGGGATTAGGTGGAGGGAGGACGGTAGAAAAGTTTGGGAGTTGGGCAATCCTCTCCTATGGTGCCTGAAAATAAAGATGATTGTTTTTTGAGTAAGGACTGGCAGACCTGTTTTATAGAGGTTCAGATAGTAGACATTTTAGGCTTTTCTGGTCTTATTGTTAGGGGTGGTGAGTATCCAAGTGACTAACAGCGAATTTTAAGGATCTGCAGCAACCTCAATTCTTGCCTCCTCAGAAGAAAGAATTTGACGTGGAGCACAAGGCAGAAAAGAGATGGAGGCAAGTTTTAGAGGAAGAGTGAATGTTTATTAAAAAGCTTTAGAGCAGATATGAAAAGAAAGTAAAGTACATTTGGAAGAGGGCCAAGCAGGCATCTTGGAGTACAAGTGTGGGGCTTGAACTTTTGGCTTGGGGTTTTATATGCTGGCATACTTCCAGAGTCTTGCATCCCATTTCCCTTGATTATTCCCTTAGTGTGAGCTGCTCATATGTGGGATGGCCAGCTAGCACTTGGGAGGTGAGCATGTGCAGTGTGTTCACTAGAGTTGTATGCATGCTCACCTGAGCCATTCTTCCCTTTTCCAGTAGAATGCCTTCAGACATCATATACTAGCTAAACTTTGCCATTTTGCTTCTTAATGACATGCTGGAGCCTACTTGCCCAGTTCCTGAGATCTTATTGGGAAGCTGTTTCAGGTGTTTTAATCTATTGAGAAACTGCTATTCCCTGATGCTGGATGTGACCAATTATTTTAGAGAGGCAGTGTGACAACTGCCTGACCATCACCTGATAGTTGCCTGATATTCCTGGTGGGGTACAGGGAGATCCCTCTCCTGCCCACTTATGCCTGGTTAGCTACCTATTGTAACATGGCCTCTGTCACCTTTACTCAACATTAACACAACTATAAGGTGGTGGTTGTGTTTGATAAGGAAGAAAAAATGTCTTCTTTCTCACCCATCCTGTGCTCATGGATGAAACTTCTATCACAAGAGAAAGCATTCAAATTTATTTGAAATGTCAATCCCAAAGAAGAAACTCACAAAAATTAATATAAGCAGAGAGTTTATTTGGGACAAGTTTGGGGACTGCAACCAAGGAGACCTAGATTCAGGTTGCCCTGAATATGTATGCTCAATAGTAACAGTTACAAGTGGCTTCTTAGAGGAAAAAAAGGACAGTTTTTAAGTTGATATAAGCTATTGACTATTGTATTGGCTTGTGAACCTAAAAGTATCTGAGACAAGTACCAATCAATTTAGAAAGTTTATTTTACCAAAGTTAAGAATGCGTCCCATCATAGCCTCAGGAGGACCTAATGTCATATGCCTAAGGTGATCAGGGCATACCTTGCTTTTAGACTTTTAAGAGATATAATACATCAATCAATACCTGTAAGATGTACATTGGTTAGGCAATGTAAGATGTACATCTGGAAAGGCAAGACAGCCTGAAGTGAAGGGGCTTCCTGTTGATAGGTAGATTTCATAATTTTCTTATTGGCAACTGGTTGAAAAGTTATTATTTGAATACCTAGAATCAGTAGAAAGGAATGTCTGGGTTATGATGATAATGGGTTGTGCAGACCAAAGTTTTAGCATGCAGATGGAGCCTCCAGGTAGCAGGCTTCAGAGAGAATCAATAGTAAATATTTCTTATCAGACTGAAGGTCTGTGTTAATCTAAATGCTGGTTGGCTTCTGGTTTCTTAAAGGAAGAATGGTATAATGAAGCATGTCTGACCCCACCTTCCCATCATAGCTTGAACTAGTTTATTTTTATTTTTATTTTTTTGAGACAGTCTCACTCTGTCACTCAGGCTGGAGTGCAGTGGTGTGATCTCAGCTCACTGCAACCTCCACCTCCAAGGTTCAAGTGATTCTCTTGCCTCAGCCTCCTGAGTAGCTGGGACTACAGGTGCATGCCACCACACCTTTACTAAAAATACAAAAAATACTAACTTTTTGTATTTTTAGTAAAGACAGTGTTTCACTGTGTTAACCAGGATGATCTCGATCTCCTGACCTCGTGATCCAGCTGCCTTGGCCTCCCAGAATGCTGGGATTACAGGTGTGAGCTACCGTGCCTGGCTGCCCTGACTAGTTTTTTAAGGTTAACTTTGGAATCCCCTTAGCTAAGAGGAGGGGTCTTTTTAGATGGTTAGAGGACCTTTGAGTTTTAATTTTGGCTTACAGGCTACACATTTTTCTTTGTATCACAAATTTCAGGAACATGAAAAATAGGTAAGAGTCACATTGTACAACATGTATAACATTTCAGGTAATTTTATCAGCCAGTCTGGAAACTATAAAGAAGAAAAGAAAGAAAACCTCAAAATGCCTTTAAACAATAACCCTGGGCCTGGTTATGTGGCAGGGACAGGACATGACTGAAATCTCATGCCTCTTTGGGCCTGATAAATTTTGCATATCTCATATTCTCCAGTCTGAGTCCCTTTTATTTTTTTCCTCAAATATAAGTTTACATGATATGGTAGCCTTTATAGGAAAATGAAAACCCAAAGAAACAGTTAAAACTTACATATTCTTAGAGAGGTAGGCATGGTCATGTGTGCCTGTAGTCCCAGCTACTTGTGAGGCTGAGGCTGGAGGATCACTTAAGCCTAGGAGTTTGAGGCTATAGTTCACTATGTTCATGCCTATGAGTAACCACTGTACTGTAGCCTGGGCAACATAGCAAGACCACATCTCTAACAGAAACCAAAAAAAACCCTTATGGACTTTTATGCTACATTTGATGAAGAAGCAGATGGTTGCAGAGCAATAGGTTCAGACAAAGGGGATATGATTTAATGGTAATAGATGGGAAAACTTAGGAAGCCCTGTTTGTTTTGATTATTCTCTATTCTCTATCTTCAGAGATGAGGATGTTCCTTTCCTACAGATGTAGAACACATACCTCTGAGGGTCTCATTACCTGTTTCAGGTGAAGGTCAGAGAATTTTTTGCAGATTTTATGACCTGCTTCAGGTGAGAAGGACAAGGCAAAGTGAAAGTAATCTTTCTGCTTCTGCTATTTTCCCAAATGTCACAGTGCCATATTTTGGGATAGCATGTCCTGAAATTCATTGCTTTCAATAGAACTTTTTATGGTCACTGGAAGTTTTGTTTCATATAATTCTCATGTCATGAAATTCTATTTTTAAAAAATTATTCAAAAAATGCACAAACCATTTTTAGCTGTGGACTATACAAAACCCAAAATTTAGACAACAGACCATAGTTTGCTCAGCCTTGTTTTAAAGCTGCAAACAGATATGTGCCAAGGTTAGTGAATTATGTAAACACACTTTTACACTGGGTAAAAACTGGACTTTGAGTTTTAGAAACATAAAATTTATTAAAATATTTGATTTATACTATGTGTAATAGGCACTATGGCTAGATTGATAAGTAAATGTGATTCTAGTCCCAAAGGATTTATCAGTCTCTAGTAGGAGACAGATACTTAAACAATTAAATACCATTCTCCACTGTAGCAAAAGTAAGTATAAAGTATACATGGAAACTGAAATTCAAGAGTGATTAGTTTTAACTGGAAGAACAGAGAACTCTAGGAACACTTCACAGAGTTAATGAGATTGAGCAGGACCTTGTCATATGAATGAATGATTTCTACCCACCTAGACTGATTTGTTCATAGCTGTAGTTTCTAACATTCTGTAGTTAAGACAGCATTTAGAGCTTTAATAATTGTTTCCATTCATTTGCAACAATTGGATTGTTTTTCTTGCTGTAGAGTAAGCTATTTTTTTATGCCCAAATAGGACACAACACCAAAAGCTTCCTGAAACCAGATCAAATGTCAACTTTCTTTGACAGAAATCAATTAGGACATCAAATGGGTCAATTGCTTATATTCTGAAAATCACCATAAACTATAATAGAAAGAATAAGAAAGCTAAAAATAAAATTACAGAGGCAGTTTCTTCATTCATTCAGTCATTTATTCAGTCAAATCCTTATCCTGATAAATGCATAATAGGTACCAGTAACGATTTTGGATGATGGAGATATAGTAGTAAATAGAAAAATTTCCTGAGTATGTTCTAGGATAAGACCAATAATAACATCCAAATACTAAGAAAGAATAAAACGTGCTTTGAAGATTAAAGAAAACATTAACCATGGAAACAGGGTAGAGATGAGCTGGAAGCAGAAGATCTTTCATAAGAGAGCCAGAGAAGGCTTTCTTGTGAAGATGATATTTTATCTGAGACTTCAATGGATTTAACAGGTCAGCTATGAGCAAACTTGGGGCCAGAGAATTCTAAGCCAAGGTAATATTAGATTCAAGGAAAAAAACTGGGTAGTATCTTCCACAAACAGGAAGAGGACCTGTTCATAGAAATACATTTACTGAAAGATGGTTATAAACTGAAGTGGAAGATAATATTCATCTTTAATGTTATATTAAGTAGTTTTGATGTTTTCTCATTGCATCGGGAAGCTATTGAAGTGGTTCATGCAGTTACGTGATATCTGATTTATAATTTTTAAAATCTGCTGTTGTGTAGAAAATAAAATGTAGTGGAACAAAAGCAGAAGTCTATTGCAGGTGACTATTACTTCCCATTAGAGTGAAAATGCCTTATACCAATTGTCTGAAGCAAGAATGGTAATAACTTTTATGCTTGTAAATCATTCTAAATGTTTTCTTAAATTTTTGAAGAAACAGAATTGGCCGACTTACAAATAAATGTGCCTGTTGGCAAATGGACCAATTTGTACATATGGGCCATTAACATTTATAAGAAGATGGGCCTAAATCCATCATAACTAAAACCTCACTGATATGTATATTGAAGTCCATCACCAAGATTCTAGTCAGTGTCTGATTTTAAGATATTTGTTTTTTGTCTTCATTCACAAACAATTTTGCTAAAGAGCGATATATACCTACCCTTAAGAGTTTGGTCTACTTTTTTAAAAAACCTATCTTAAAGAATTAAATTTCCACAAATTTTGTGTAATCCATCTGAATGTGCTGCTTTTGTTTATGTTGCTGGCAAATGCCCTGATTCTTTTCTGGATGAATGAAACATTTAGCTGGCCAGCTGGTCCATTTCCAATAGCATCTTTTGCTGTGATTGTCATTTCCATGCTCTTTTAAGAACTCTCTCTTGCCATAATTAAAGTTGTGTTGACAGTCCTCTTTAGAAGTCCTGCTCTTACAATGTTTACTAGCTTAAGTGTGTTGTGTGGTCAGTAAATGTTCGAATCAATGATTCTATAAATTAAGTAACACAGTAATAGCTAATATGTGTGGCATGCTTATAAAAAGTTCAACAACAACCTACTGAAGGAATTACTCTTATTTGTAATCCTTATAGATGAGGAAATGAGACTCAGAAATATAAATAACTTTCCAAAAGTCTCACAATTAGGGAACAGATACTAAGCCCAGACAGTCTAGCTCAACAGCCTGCACTGAGATGATTTCTCTGTCTTTCATCTACACAGGCCTGAATCTAGAAGATTCCTGTTCTTTGAATTACTAAGACAAAGGAAAACCTACCCCTCTGTACCTCTCTGGCCATACCTTCAGTTATATTCCCTTTAGACTTGAGGCGTCCTCAGAGCTGGGCTATGCAAAGATTCATGAACACACCTCTGGTCATAATTCTGTGCCTTAGAACCAAGGCACATTTTATGTGCACACAACCTGTGTAGTTGCACAAATCTCACACATATGAGAATCTTGTGCTTGATTTAATGCTGTGCTATAGTGACCTGGAATTTCTTAAGTTTTATCTTTGAACATATGTTTTAATAATGAAGTTCAAAAGGACAAAGAATCGCGATCATCAGCAGGGAGGATAAATGCAATATGTGTGTCCAACTTTGCTTGTGACTCTATTTGCCTATAGGGCAAATAGATACTTTCCTATATTAAGTAACCACATTGGCTAACAATTATGATATAGAAGAAAAGGGAAAGATAGGGCCCCATAATTCCTTTTTCTTTCAATCTTTTCTTTCTCTTCACTGAGCCTGAAACAGTATTGGTAGAATGTGTGTATCAAGAAGTAAAATAAAAACAGATGAATTAGCCTTTTGCAACATTTCCATTGTTCTGATAAGAGTCAGAATATATATGCACATATGATTTAAGAAATACAAAATATGTATTTCAGGGACTCCCTACATTAATTAAATGCTCTTTCATATACATTTAAAAATGGTTTTGCTATAAAGATGAGTGATATAATTCATCATAATTAAAATTTTGTTTTTTCTTTGCTTACAACAACATTAAGTAACAGATAAGAAACACCATGGCAAATTTAGGGAAAGACCCTGGAAGAAAAATAAAGTTTTAGGTAATGTTTCTATATTGTGTTTGCCTTTCTATCTTTCCTACAAACTATAATGTGCTTGTAGATAGATACTGTGTTTCTCAGTCATCGATTCATTTATTCATTAAAAAATACAACTGAATATCTATTCTATGCCAGCCAGTAAGCTTTATTTATTTTCATCCCCAGGAATAAGCAATGTGTGCAAAGAAACAGATGATAAATATTTTGTAAGCAACCAAATGGATGAAATAAATAGGAGTCATAAATGTAGCTGAGTGAAATCTAATCATTATCATGGCCTTGAGTGGAAAGCATAAACCTAAAATACAGAAATATATTTATCCATAATGATTTTGATCAATTTATCTATACTTCTAAGTTCACTGACAGAGACTTCAAAGAGGCTTCCAGATAAGTTACCCCAGAGTTACCCACGAGTCATCAAATGGCAAACTTGGAAAAGCAGTGGTAGAATCTTGGATGACAGAGACGTAAGCCTTGCTGCCTTTCAACTCCACTGAGCTGGATATGAGCAAAGGGCTAATGACAGCAAAATACCCAAAAAGTTACTAATGAGTAAGAAGGGGAACAAAATTGTTTTTAAAAATTGGCCTTAAAAAATCCCAGAGCAAAACATCAGGTAGTGGAACACAGCTTGAAATGCTGTGGTGGAGAACAACATCAGAACAGGGACAATTATTTATTTTTGAATGCTTTGAATGAGTGAATGACATATCTGTTTTCTATTTAAAAAGGATCACTTTGGTTGCTTGGTATAGACTCAAAAGTAGAAGCAGTGAGATGATGGGACATAATAATGGCTTGCATCGGGGTTTTCAGCACAGAAAGTGGTGGTAAGTAGTACAAATCTGGATATATTTTTAAAGTAAACCTGACAGTGTTTCTAATAAAATAATATGAAATCTAACAGAAGAGTATAAATACAAACATTGGGCAGTTAGGTGAATGATGGGGCTGCTGTGGAAAACACTGAAGCATTGGGTAAAGGCAACTTGGTGGTGGAGTAATTTAGCAGTTCCATTTTTGATATGTTATATTTGAAGTTTTTGTTAGACAACCCAGCAGAGATCCTATCTAGCTCACTGTATATGATTTGAATTGGAGACAAAACTACGGGCAAAAGGAGATCAATTAGAGAATTTTACAAGGAAAGAACACACACATCCAACAGGAAGATAATGTATTTTGAATGTCTTAGGTGCAAGACTGGATTCAGTACTAAAATTATAATCTCCATCATAATCCTACAGGGGAAGTTCGTAGTCCCATGTTACAGAACAGGAACACTCAGATGCAAAGAGGTTAAAAATTGTCACATGGTAGATTTGTTGTTCTAAAACCTTCTATCATGGCACCTAATTACTGCCTCAACAATGAAAGAAAGTGGCAATTATGCTCTACCAGCTGGGAATCAATTAAAATTGACAACCAAAAAGTGTGAACAACTCAAAAGTTTTGGAAAATCTCATCCATTCTCACAGGAATGTTATCTGGAGTAAGTCTATGCATGGGTACCTGGAACAAAGATATTCCTAGATTCCCCTATAAGATTTCCTGACTGAAGTAGGCACTTTCCAACCTCTTAATATTTCTTTGCTTTCAAGAGTAGAGCAATTAGGAAACAAAAAACAAATACAAAGGGCATAGCATGGATTTTATGTGGCTCCACATTAGGTCCTTTATGGAACTCTTCCCATTTTATAGCTGGTTATTTGTTGTATTACTTATTTCTGCCCCTTCCACCAGAACATAAGTTCTTTAAGGACAGGGGCTTTGCTTTAACTATGATCATAACCCTAGTTTGTAGTACATTATTTGATATATTTTCTTTTTTTTTTTTAAATTTATTTTATTGCATTTTAGGTTTTGGTGTACATGCAAAGAGCATCAAGATTGTTGCATAGGTACACACGTGGCAGTGTGATTTGCTGCCTTCCTCCCCATCACCTACATCTGGCATTTCTCCCCATGCCATCTCTCCCCAACTCCCTACCCACCACTGACCCTCCCCTATTTCCCCCCAACAGACCCAAGTGTGTAGTGCTCCCCTCCCTGTGTCCATGTGTTCTCATTGTTCAACACCTGCCTATGAGTGTGAACACGCGGTGTTTGATCTTCTGCTCTTGTGTCAGTTTGCTGAGAATGATGGTTTCCAGGTTCATCCATGTCCCTACGAAGGACACATATATTTTCAGTACTAATGTGATATTCGCTGAATGAATTAATGAATTAACAGAAGACTATGACAAAATTCACTTGAGTTGCATGAAGTAGCCTGACTTTACCTTTCTTTGGTGTTGTCTTTTCTTGTGAAAGAAATTCACATATTGGGTCCCTTCCCAGAGTTTTACTATTAAACTCAGGCCAATGACAAAAAGAAAACTGAAAGTATATTTTGAGGACTGTGAATGATAATCTTTCTAGAAAAAAATGTAATAAGCTCTTTATGCATATTGTTTTTTATTCTTTAAATAAATGTTTAATTGGCACCAAGAGCTTGACTTCACTTCTATATCCTCTTATGTGAAAGAGTGCTTGGTTCATAGCCTCACAGGATATTCTTAGTAAATATTTGTTAAACGAATTAGTAAATCCTGATAGGATTATATATTGATTCAAAGCTCTGAAAAATACAAAAGCTGTAAGGTGATAATAGGTTTAAAAAAATGCAGCTGCTGTCATAGGGCAAATGTTAGTTTTTATGTTGCTCCTTGCCTTATAATGACAATCACAGCACTTAGATATTCAGGTACTTCTTTGGACCTGCCTGAACTTTCTTTGATATGTGAAATTCTCCTAGTCATAAGATAAAGCAAAAGTTTGAATATAAGTTATTCATAGAAAGAACATAGCTATAATTAATGGAACAGCATGGGCCTTGCAGAATTTTTTAGTAAAGTGAAAAAAAAAAAAAAAAAAGCCTTTTCAAAGCCTAGTGGTTGCTACTATGTATTTGACCTGCTGTTTCAGCCTGCAATTTCAGATGTTATACAAACTGTGGTAGAACATACCACCACCAAAAGAAGAGTGTTCACTTGCTGAACCTTGCCTCTTGCTGATAGAATATAAAGTGTAATAGCAAAGAAAATTTTAGGCTGAGACTTCAGCTTCAAAAGACAAAATATGTGGGCTGCCTCTTAGCAGGAGTGAAACATATACATTTCAATGGAAAAATGGGAAGTCAGAGGTCACAATTGCTGTGGAACAAATCTTAAGGAGGAATCAATATCAAAATGATCATTAAAAGTACCATGGAGTTCACAGGGCCAGAGCACTGTGAACATAACACTTCAGGATGCTGAAAAAGAGGTGAGAGAGGAAAGGTTTTCCTGTGTGCGGGTAAGTGTGCTTTTATTTTTAGCCTTGAATACAAAGCACAGGATTCTAAAATGGCAAAAATTATTAGTAAAAATATTAAAAGGAGTATAAAGATACAAGCGTTCTTTCTCTTATCGAGTAAGATGATCCTATGTTCTGAAGAATACAAAATATGGTAAGGGGGAGGAATTGAGGATATCAGTTGAAACTCTTGCTTGGGCAAGCGTTTGATGGGTGCTACCATTCCCTGAGTTAGGAAAGGCAGGAAAATGAATTGATTCCTGTGAAAGGTAAGGGTGTTTTTAGAGGACGTTCTGGTTGGGATATATTGTTTTATTCATTACTGAATAACCAATGCCCAGCAATGACATGATATCTAGAAGTTGCTAAATATATATTTATTAAATAAATGAATAGTATAAATGGAGCTGTTAAAGAGATAGTTTGAGAGACTTGGGCTGATAATGTAGATTTGGGAATTATTAGTACTTAGATGATAATTCAAGGAGATTTAAAAAGAACACACAGAGAAATAAGAGTCAATGATAAACTTTTGAACTTATCTATATTACAGGCAACAGTTTTTTTCTCTGTAGTCCGTAGAGTTGAACAGACCCATTTCAAGCCTCATCCAAGTTTAGGACTTTCAGAAAACATTGCTGTTGTGAATAAGGGATGTGCCTGGATAAAATGTTGCCATTAAGAATAGGAGAATCTGCTTGGAATCTTAATCTTGTGCATTGAAGAAGAAGTAGGAGAATAAGGTAAATATTTTGAGCATCTATTGATATTGTGTGATTATAGCTTTCATAGCCATCTCATTTAACTGCTATATCAATTCTGTGAGGAAAGAAAGGTAGGCATTAGGCTGGTACTCACCGTCTACAACTGATCTAATTGGTCATACGTCTTTTTTGATTGGTATGTGCCTAATAAGCCTTACTAATTGATAAATATTTTGAGTTTCACTTTTGGAGGCAGGTATTGTTGACCACATTTAACAAATGAGGGTAATGAGGCACAGAGACTGAAAGTTCCAGGTCGTGCCATTTGTAATTAGCCAAGATGTGAAACTATTGTGCATATATGTCATCAAGCCAAAAGCTACCCTTAACTTCTCTCTCTGAGCATTCAACTATTTCTCCCTTCATCAGTGGCAGAGAAGGAACTCTTTAATAGAGGACTAAGAACTCTGTGTATGTAGGTTGTGATCTCCATCAAGTTCACCTCCTAGGCGAGTCTTCTCTTAGTGGGCCAGTGGTTGTTTCTAGTTAGAACTCCCCATGAAGCATCATAAGCATTGCTTAGTTCTGTGCAGATTTGTGAAGTCTTTCTGTATCTTCTCTGGTGCACTCTCTTATGTTAGCTTATACGTTACTGAATCGAAAAAACATAATTAAAACTGGCGTCCTTGTAGTTGCCCTTCAACAGGCCATCAAATACATTTTAAACACAGAACTTTCTCAGAAATATATTTTATGTAACAAATATCTACAAAGCTGAATTTTGTTGTCTATCCTCTTTGAATGAAGTCTAGAATTAATAAGTTTTGAATGTGTCGATAATCATGAAAGTGGTATGTCACTAAAATGCTGAATAGTGTAGTTAAATAGGATCTGGAATTGCTCTGATTAGGAATGTTCAGAGACAGAGATGACAGCTACTTAAAGGGACTCATTTAGGTAATTTAAATTGCTTGCATATTGTGTATAAAACATTCTATATTCTTTAATAATGAACAGCAAGTTGAAAGCTTAATGGAGTAGGCAATACTAAAAAAAGTCCTATTTCTGATGAACTCTTTGATAAAGTGGCCCTATAATTTACATTTTATATTTAGTATTCTCAAAAGTAGATAAACAGAAATATTTTTGGAATTAGTTTTAACAAATCCATTTTGATTAAAATTTTCTTTGTTGAAACTTATCTCGATTTGTAAGATAGTTTTAATAGTTAAAACCAAATAACAGAACACTAGATTTAGAGAGTCATTTTTCTTTGCAAGAGCTAACAGAAATACCCTTTTAAAAGTATTTCAGCAGAAAAAATCATCTGTAATGGCAATAACAGTATCACAAACACAGTTTTAATTAACATCACATTAATTAACAGCACATAGATTAGAATCTAAGAAAATGTATGCTCATGAGTTTATGTGAGAGTGAATTAGTGCAAGTTTTTCAATATTTTAGTAGTTTTAATTATTTCACAGAGATTTAGAATCTACTCATTAGAGTCTGATGACCACAGGGACTATCTGGAGAAAGTATGGGTTATATCCTAAAAATATCTCTAACATCAGTTCCAGTTGTGACCCACAAATAGTATGAACCAGGAGGCGCCAAGATGGCTGAGAGAAGCCAGTGCTGGAATGCAGCTCCCAGCGAATCAGATGCAGAGGGCTGGAGGACTTCACAGTTTCAAATGAGGTGCGGGGTTCTTTTCTGTGGGACTGATAGGACACTGGAATTGTGCCCAGGGAAGGAGCTGCAGGTGAGAGCCACCCAGGGGGGACAAATCAACGTGGGGCAGTGGGGGGGGCAAGTCCCCACCTGAAACGTGCAGCCGGCTCAGAGGGTCAGAGAACTTAACTTCCTCGGTTGCCTCATCCCTCCTCATACCCACGGTCCATGGGGTCCCTGCCAGACAGTGGGGTGCTGTGGGTAGTTGACGCAAATCTGAGCAGCAGCTACTGCCGGGCTCAGCAAGTTGTCGCAGGGACATAGGTGGAAGTTTGGACTAATGCCAGTGGGATGGACTGTCCCACAGAGGGAGGCAGAGTTGAAAGCAGGGAAACAGATCATAATGCCTGGCAGGCCCCAACTCCACGGAACTCAAACTGAAGCCCTGCTAGAGAGCTTGGCAGCAAATACCCCAGCTTGACCCCCAACCAGGAAGATCAACCTCTGGGAAAAAGGCCATTAGGAAGGCGGGGCCAATCTCACCTGCAAACAAACTCTAAGGAAGGACCACCCACCCAACAACCTGACTGAACCCGAGAGAGCGCAGCAACGCCCTCTACAGGCCTAAAAAGATACAGCTCCAACCTCTATAGAAAAAAAAAAGTCCTCTGAGAGACTCCTCCTGAAATCACCAACTTCAAAGCTTAAAGGGAGATAAATCCATGAAGATGGGGAAAAAAACAGCTCAAAAAGGATGAAACCACAAAAGAACAGAACACCTCTTCTCCTCCCAGGGATCACAACTCCTCATCATCAAAGGAACAAAAAAAGAGAATGAAGCTGATGAATTGAGAGAAGCAGGCTTCTGAAGGTGGATAATAACAAACTTCCCTGAGTTAAAAAAGACCATGTTCTAAACCAATGCAAAGAAGCTAAGAACCTTGAAAAAAGGTTAGACAAAATGCTAACTAGAATTACCAGCTTAGAGAAGAACATAAACGACTTGATAGAGCTGAAAAACACAGCACAAGAACTTTGCGAGGCATACACAAGCTTCAACAGCTGAATCAATCAAGCAGAAGAAAGGATAGCAGAGATAGAAGATCAAATCAATGAAATAAAATGAGAAGGCAAGATTAGAGAAAAAAGAGTTAAAAGAAATAAACAAAGCCTCCAAGAACTATGGGATTCTGTGAAAAAAAACCTAATCTATGCTTAATCGGCTTGCCTGAATGTGACAAGGAGAATGAATCCAAGTTAGAAAACACTCTTCAAGATATTATCAAAGAAAACATTCCCAACCTAACAAGGCAGGCCAACATTCAAATCCAGGAAATGCAGAGAACACCACAAAGCTATTCCTCAAGAAGAGCAACCCCAAGGCACATAGTTGTCAGATTCAACAGAGTTGAAATGAAGGAAAAAATCCTAAGGGCAGCCAGAGAGAAAGGTCGAGTCACCCACAAAGGAAAGACTATCAGACTCACAGCGGATCTCTCAGCAGAAACCCTGCAAGCTAGAAGGGAGTGGGGACCAATATTCAACATCCTTAAAGAAAAGAACTTTCAACCCAGAATTTCATATCTGGCCAAACTAAGCTTCATAAGTGAAGGAGAAATAAAATCCTTTATGGACAAGCAAGTGCTGAGAGATTTCGTCACTACAAGACCTGCCTTACAGGAGCTACTGAAGGAAGTACTAAACAGGGAGAGGAACAACTAGTACCAGCCACTGCAAAAACGTACCAAACGGTAAAGAATAATGATGCAATGAAGGAGCCACGTCAATTAACGGGCAAAACAACCAGCCAGTAACAAAATGGCAGGATCAAATTCAAACATAACAATATTAATGTTGAATGTAAAAGGCCTAAACACCCCAATCAAAAGACACAGACTGGCAAACTGGATAAAAAGTCGAGACCCATCTCACATGCAAAGACTCATGTAGACTCACAATAAAGGGATGGAGGAAGATTTACCAAGCAAATGGAGAGCAAAAAAAGCAGGGGTAGCAATCCTAGTCTGTGATAAAACAGACTTTAAACCAACAAAGATCAAAAGAGACAAAGGAGGGCATTATATAATGGTAAAAGGACCAATGCAACAAGAAGAGCTAACTATCCTAAATATTTATGCACCCGATGCAGAAGCACCCAGATACATAAAGCAAGTTCTTAAAGACTACAAAGAGACTTAGACTCCCACACAATAATAGTGGGAGACTTTAACACTCCATTGACAATACTGGACAGATCAACGAGACAAAAAGTCAACAAGGACATCCAGGACTTGAACACAGATTTGGACCAAGCGGACCTAACAGACATTTATACAGCACTCCAACCCAAATCCACAGAATATACATTCTCAGCACTACATTGCACTTACTTCAAAACTGACCACATAATTAGAAGTAAATCATTCCTCAGCAAATGCAAAAGAATGGGTATCATAACAGTCTATCAGACCACAGCACATTCAAATTAGAACTCAGCATTAAGAAAAGCACTCAAAACCACACAATCGCATGGAAACTGAACAACTTGCTCCTGAATGTTGACTGGATAAACAATGAAATGAAGGCAGAAATAAAAACGTTCTTTGAAACCAATGAGAATGAAGACACAATGTACCAGATCGTATGGGACACATTTAAAGCAGTGTCTAGAGGGATATTTGTAGCAATAAATGCCCACATGAGAAGCAAGGAAAGATCTAAAATCAACACCCTGTCATCAAAACTGAAAGAGCTAGAGGAGCAAGATCAAAAAAACTCAAAAGCAAGCAGAAGACAAGAAATAACTAAGATCAGAGTGGAACTGAAGGAGATGGAGACACACAAAACCTTTCTAAATATCAGCAAATCCAGGAGCTGGCTTTTTGAAAAGATCAACAAAATAGACTGCTAGTCAGATTAATAAAAAAGAAAAGAGAAGCATTGAAGAGATGCAATAAAAAACGATAAAGGGGAGATCACCACCGATTCCTTGGAAATACAAACTACCATCAGAGATTACTACAAACAACTCTATGCAAATAAACCAGTAAACCTGGAAGAAATGGATAAATTCCTGGACACCTGCACACTCCCAAGACTAAGCCAAGAAGAAGCTGAAACCTTAAATAGACCAATAACAAAGGCTGAAGTTGAGGCAGAAATGAATAGCCTACCAACCAAAAAAAGTCCAAGTCCTGATGGAATCCTGCCTAACTCTTTCCATGAGACCAACATCATCCCGATACCAAAATCTGGCAGAGACACAACTAAAAAAGAAAACTACAGGCAAATATCCATGATTAATATTGATGCACAAATCTTTAACAAAATACTGGCAAACCGAATCCAACAGCACAACAAAAAGCTTATCCACTATGATCAAGTAGGCTTCATACTGGGGATGCAAGGCTGGTTCAACATATGCAAATCTATAAATGTAATTCACCATATAAACAGAACCAAAGAAAAAAACCACATAATTATCTCAATAGATGCAGAGAAGGCCTTCAACAAAATTCAACAGCACTTTATGTTAAAAACTCTTAATAAACTAGGTATCAGTGGTATGTATCTCAAAATAATAAAAGTGACTTATGACAATCCTACAGCCAATATCATACTGAATGGGCAAAAATTAGAAGCATTCCCTTTGAAATTTGGCACAAGACAAGGACGCCCTCTCTCACCACTCCTATTCGATATATTATTGAAAGTTCTAGCCAGAATAATTAGGCAAAAAAAAGAAAGAAAGGGTATTCAATTAGGAAAAGAGGAAGTCAAATTGTCCCTATTTGCTGACGACATGATCATACATTTAGAAGACCCCATCGTCTCAGCCCAATACTTCCAAACTAATCAGCAACTTTGGCAAGGTCTCAGGATAGAAAATCAACGTGCAGAAATCACAAGCATTCCTATACACCAATAACAGACAAACAGAGAGCCAAATCATGAGTGAACTCACATTTACAATTGCTACAAAGAGAATAAAATACCTAGGAATACAATTAACAAAAGAGGTAAAAGATCTCTTCAAGGAGAACTACAAACCACTGCTCAACGAAATAAGAGAGGACACAAACAGATGGAAAAAACATTCCATGCTCATGGTTAGGAAGAATCAATATTGTGAAAATGGCCATACTGCTCAAAGTAATGTATAGATTCAGTGCTATCCCTATCAAGCTACCATTGACCTTCTTCACAGAACTGGAAAAAAAAACACTTGAAACTCCATGTGGAACTAAAAGAGAGTCCGCATAGCCAAGACAATCCTAAGCAAAAAGAACAAAGCTGGAGGCATCATGCTACCTGACTTTAAACTATACTACAAGGCTACAGTAATCAAAATAGCATGGTACTGGCACAAAAACAAACAGAGATGTAGACAAATGGAACAGAAAAGAGGCCCTGGAAACAACGCCACACATCTACAACCATCTGATCTTTGACAAACCTGACAAAAACAAGCAATGGGGAAAGGATTCCCTGTTTAATAAATGGTGTTGGGAAAACAGGATAGTCATATGCAGGAAGCTGAAACTAGACCCCTTCCTTACACCTTATACAAAAATTAATTCCAGATGGATTAAAGATTTAAACATAAGAACTAACACCATAAAAACCTTAAAAGAAAACCTAGGCAAAACCATTCAGGACATAGGCACAGGCAAGGACTTCATGACTAAAACACCAAAAGCAATGGCAACAAAAGCTAAAATAGACAAATGGGACCTAAATAAACTTAAGAGCTTCTGCACAGCAAAAGAAACAATCATTAGAGTAAACTGGCAACCAACAAAATGGTAAAAAATTATTGCAGTCTACCCATCTGACAAAGGGCTAATATCCAGAATCTACAAGGAATTAAAACAGATTTACAGGAAAAAAACAAACCCATTCAAAAGTGGGTGAAGGATATGAACAGACACTTTTCAAAAGAAGACAAATATGTGGGCAGGAAACATGAAAAAATGCTCATTATCACTGGTCATTAGAGAAATGCAGATCAAAACCACATTGAGATACCATCTTATGCCAGTTAGAATGGCGATCATTAAGAAATCTGGAGACAACAGATGCTGGAGAGGATGTGGAGAAATAGGAACACTCTTACACCATTGGAGGGAGTGTAAATTAGTTCAACCAGTGTGGAAGACAGTGTGGTGACTCCTCAGGGATCTAGAACCAGAAATTCCATTTGACCCAGCAATCCCATTACTGGATATAGACCCAAAGGATTATAAATCATTCTATCATAAAGACACATGCACATGTATGTTCATTGCGGCACTGTTTACGATAGCAAAGACCTGGAACCAACCCAAATGCCCATCGATGATAGACTGGCCAAAAAAAATGTGGCACATATACACCATGGAATACTATGCAGCCATAAAAAACAAGTTTGTGTCCTTTGTAAAGACATGGATGAACCTAGAAACCATCATTCTCAGCAAACTGACACAAGAACAGAAAACCAAACACCACATATTTTCACTCATAGGTGGGTGATGAACAATGAGAACACTTCGGCACAGGGAAGTGAAAACACTCACAGGGCTAGGTGGGAGGAGTTGGGGGGAGGGGAGGGGGACAGCAGGAGGGGGAGGGATAACACTGGGAGAAATACCTGATGTAGGCAATGGAGGTTGGGGGGATGGAGACAGCAAGCCACCATGGCATGTATATACCTATGCAACAGTCCTGCAGGATGCAGAACATGCACATGTACCCTGGGGCCGAAATACAATTAAAAAAAAAAAAGGTATCAACCTCTCTATCTCCCTCCCCTTCCACACCATATAATTCTGAGGATCAATATAGTCTACTAAGTAAATGATTTTATATTTTCTTTCTCTTCTTGATCAGTTTAATCCAAGGTCTCCTCTTATGTTTTTACTCTGCTATCATTCTCATCTCAGTTCTTCACTCTGCTACCAGAATTACTTCTTTTGCAAATATATTTTGTTTTTCTCTGGCACTCAGCATTCCATTCCCCATGTTTTGCCTTTTCAACAAGGGCACCACATTCCCCTAACTACAGTAATTTTCCTCCAGTGGATTTCCAACCAGTCCTGACCAATCAAAGTCCCCCTGCTCATCATTCCCAGCCCCTAGCACAGAGATTTGTTCAGGGATTGGACTGTTACTCAAATTGGTGCAATCAGACTGAACCCTGGAAGGTCCAGGGATAGCAGCTGGTGGCTGTCTATCCACTTGAAAGAGCTATGGAAAATTGACACTTTCCTTTTGGATTAGAGCTTGAAAGAATGTAGCTAGAAGTCTTTGACAGCTTTCTTGCCACCATGCGGAGTCTGAGATAAAACCATCATGAAGGAAAGCAGAGATGTCAGACAGAATGAGTCCTGGGAGCCCAATGTGGACTCAGTAACTGTTTCATGAAGTTACCCTCATAAGCCCATTTTACTTGAGATTTCTGTAGCTTGTGACCAATGGGTGCTAACTGAACCATCTTTAGTCAAAAGTGCAGACTCCATATCAGGAGGTTCAAGCTGCTTCACAATGAGCATTTGGTTAATCTCTTCAGTGGTATCTGTTACTCTGTTCCACAGCCATACATTCCACTGCCAGACAGGTTGAACATCTCACCGTTTGCCCATCCTTTCATGATATTCTGCCTTTGTGTACATGGTAAATTTCCACTCATCTTTTGACCAGCTTAAATATACCATTTCCAATAAGATTTCCTCTAACTCTCCAAGGAGGAATTATGTATTCTCTTCTTTTGATTCTCTAAGGATTTTGCTTATATTTTGGTTGCTGTGTATAGTAAGGAAAAACTGTTTAATATACTCACAACTCTTCTGATATGGAATATGGGTAGGGGTGTACACACCAACCAATTCTCCAGTTCTCAGCTGACACCTGTAGTGGCCTGTAATTTAATTCACTTACACTAAGCACAGATCCCACAGATTAAGGGCTCAGTCTCACAAAACTACCCTCATTTCTCTCAACAATCGCAAGTCCAGAGCCTCCTGTACTTCTGACTGACAGGCTATCAAACAGGCGTTCTCACAATCCTCTCTTTGGGTTTGATCATTTGCTAGAATGGTTCACAGAACTCAAGGAAACAGTAACTTAATCACCAATGACCAATGATTTAATTGATCATGACTACATAATGAAACCTCCATTAAAAAATACAAACAATAGGGTTCAGAGAGCTTGCAATCTGTTGAACACATAACAGTGCTGTGAGGGTGGCATGCCCAGAGTGGGCGTGGAAGCCCCATGCACTCCCTACCACATCTTATGTGTCTCTCTCATTTGCCTGTGTCCTTTATAACAAAGTAGCATATGCATTGTTTTGTACTGTATTTATGAACTGGAAACTGTGTGTTATTAAAGACACTGGAAGTTATAGCAATGCTACCAGAGGAGCAGAAAAGTCACTGAGTCTCTAATAATCTGTTGACAGCTCTAGACCTGAGAACATTTTGTGAATTAGGTTAAATGTGCTAACATTTTGAAGAAGCTGGAGGATTAACTTTTAAGCTCATTAGATGTGCAAATGGCTAAGAAATAATGCCTAGCTTCTAAAAATAGATCAATTTCTTTTTCCTGAAGGCTTCAAATGGCATGTTTATTAACTCTGTACTTAGAACTTTTCTTCCTTCAATTTTCATTTATGTTTATCTGGTTTTTCCCTTCTTTAAAACACTTCTGAAATTGCCTGAACACAACTCAGAAATGTTGGCAAAAGCAAATGTACGCTCTCACATCTGCCATTTCCTTCCTTTGAAAGAAATATTAAAATGGTGTTCATGGTTGATTTAGGTACCCTTAGCTGGGGTTGGGAGTATGGCTATTCTCTCCAAATTCATTCAGTTTTTTCATAAGTAAGACTTTGGAAAAGTTAACAGACAGAATTTTAGGTAATTAAATTGTACTGTTAATTAGAAATGGTGGTAGACTATGTGAATGATGACTTGCGAAGGTCGCAAGTGAAAATTAAGGGGCATTTTAATTAAACTTAAGCTGAAAGAAGTATAAGCTTTACAGAGAAATAGATACCACACATACCATCTTTTTAGATACAATGGATACCATACATATCAGACATTTCATTTATACTTGCAGTTCTACCAATTTAAATAATTTCAAATCAATGCCTTGTTATAAAAATGTTAAGATAATTGAGAACAGTGTTTGTCTAACAAAGTTGCTGGCACAGTACTTTGTGAAGCAAGATTTTTGTTATATATTTAGTAGGACAACTTCTAACCTGCAAATTGAGACAGTTTTAACTCAGAATTCTCTTCTCCCAAATTGCACTATTTAGAATAAATTTCAACTATATCCTCTATGTTTTCTACCAAACAATATTTCACTGAACTAATGTTTTTTTGGGGGTAGGGTGTTTATTTAGGTTTGCTTTTTTGATACCAGCCATATGGGTACAAATACATAAAGTCAGGTGGTTGGCTGTGGTGGCTCATGCCAGTAACCCCAGTGCTTTGGGAGGCTGAGGTGGAAGGATTGCTAGAATTTGAGATACACCTAGGCAACAAAACTAACCTGCTGTCTTTACAAAAAAGAAAAAAAATAGCTAGTAGCTATGGTGTGTGTGTGGTTGCTGCTACCTGGGAGGTAGAGGCTGCAGTGAGCAACTAACATGCTTGTGCTACTGTGCTCCAGCTTGGGTGACAGAGCAAGTCTCTCTCTCTTAAAAATTATAATAGCAATAGTTAATTAATTAAAAATAAAGTCAGGAACATAATAAGCAGGTTGTTGTGACCTCTCTTTTTCCCTTTGGCATAGACATCCCATAAACCCCCTTTCCTGCTGCTTCCTTTAAAATCTTAGAGTGTGGCAATCAGGAGTAACTTATTGGCAGCTTCTCCCTGGGCTGCCAAATCTGCCTCTTTCTGATCACCCAGGAATGTGGCTTGTTCCTTCTGGATAGCTGCCAGCATTAGTGAAATAGTAATTGGCCCTTATGGTTTTGCTGCTTGACTTGAGAACTCAAGACAAATTGAGTTAGTAATCTCCTCTGTCTCTCCCACTACACATTTACCATGCAACACCCATGCCCGTATAATCCACTTTAGTTTGAAGAGGGAGCATATACCTCTATTTTCCTTTTTTCTCTTAAATATACATTTTTATTTTCTGGTTAATTGGATAGGATTTCTAGTTAAGTAGATAAAATCCTTTTATCTACTTATTTATGGACAAGTAACTGCTGAGAGATTTCATTACCACCATACCTGCCTTACAAGAGCTCCTGAAGAAAGCACTAAATGTGGAAAGGAACAACTAGTACGAGCCAATGCAAAAACATACCAAATTGTTAAGATCATTGACATTATGAAGAAACTGCATCAACTAATGGGCAAAATAACCAGCTAGCATCAAAGTGGCAGGATCAAATTCACACATAACCATATGAACCTTAAATGTAAATGGCTAAGTGCCCCAATCAAAAGACACAGACTGGTAAATTGGATAAAGAGTCAAGACCCACTGGTGTGCTGTATGCAGGAGACCCATCACGCATGCAAAGACACACATAGGCTCAAAATAAAAGGACGGAAGAAGATCTATCAAGCAAATGGAGAGCAAAAAAAAAAAAAAGGCGGGGGGAGTGGTTACAATCCTACTCTCAGATAAAAGACTTTAAGCCAACAAAGATCAAAAGAGACAAAGAAAGACATTAAATAATGGTAAAGGGATCAATGCAACAAGAAGACCTAACTATTATAAATCCATATGCACCCAATACAGGAGCACTTAGATTCAGAAAGCTAGTTCTTAGACCTACAAAGAGACTTAGAATCCCACAAAATAATAGTGGGAGACTTTAACACCTCACTGTCAATATTAGATCAACAAGACAGAAAATTAACAAGGAAATCCAGGGCTTGAACTCAGATCTGGACCAAGCAGACCTAATAGCCATCTACAGAACTCCCCACCCCAAATCCACAGAATATAAATTATTTTCAGCACATTACACTTATTCTAAAATAGACCACAAAATTTGAAGTATTATCACTCCTTAGCAAATGCAAAAGAATGGAAATTACAACAGTCTCTCAGACCACAGTGCAATCAAATTAGAAGTCAGGATTAACAAACTCACTCAAAACTGCATAACTACATGGAAACTGAATAACCTGCTCCTGAATTACTACTGGATAAATAATAAAATGAAGGTGGAAATAAAGATGTTCTCTAAATCAATGAGAACAAAGATACAATGTACCAGAATCTCTGGGACACATGTAAAGCAGCATCTGAGGGAAATTTACAGCACTAAATGCCCACAAGAGAAAGCAGGAGAGATGTAAAATTGACACCCTAATGTCAAGATTAAAAGAACTAGAGGAGCAAGGTCAAACAAATTTAGAAGCTAACAGAAGACAAGAAATAACTAAGATCAGAGCAGAACTGAAAGAGACAGAGACAGAAAAAACCCTTCAAAAAAATCAATAAATCCAGGAGCTGGTTTTTTGAAAAGATCAACAAAAATAGATAGACAGCTACCCAGACTATAAAAAAGAAAAGAGAGAAGAACAGAATAGATGCAAAATAAGTGATAAAGGGGATATCACCACTGATCCCACAGAAATACAAACTACCATCAGAGATTACTACAAACAACTCTATGCAAATAAACCAGTAAGACTAGGAAGAAGTCAAATCCATGAATAGACCAATAACAAGGTCTGAAGTTGAGGCAGGCAGCCATTAATAGCCTACCAAGCAAAAAGTCCAAGACCAAACCTGTTCACAGCCGAATTTGAACAAAGGTACAAAGAGGAGCTGGTACCATTCCTTCTGAAACTATTCCAAATGATACAATAAGAAGGAATCCTCCCTATCTCATTTTATGAGACCAATATCATCCCATTACCAAAACCTGGCAGAGACACAACTAAAAAAGAAAATTACAGGCCAATATCTATGATGACTATTGATGTGAAAGTTATCAATAAAATACTGGCAAACCAAATCCAACAGCACATCAAAAAGCTTATCCATCATGACCAAGTCGGCTTCATCCCTGGGATTCAAGGCTGGTTCAACATACACAAATCAATAAACATAATCCATCACATAAACAGAACCAAAGACAAAAACCACATAATTATCTCAATAGATGCAGAGAAGGCCTTCGACAAAATTTAACAGAATTTCACAATAAAAACTCTCAATAAACTAGGTATTGATGGCACACATCTCAAAATAATAAGAGCTATTTATTACAGACCCACAGCCAGCATCATACTGAATGGGCAAACATGGAAGCATTCCCTTTCAAACTGGCACAAGACAGGGATGTCCTCTCTCACTACTCCTATTCATCCACAGTATTGGAAGTTCTGTCCATGGCAATTGGGCAAGAGAAAGAAATAAGGGGTAATCAATTGGAAAAAGAGGAAGTCAAATTGTCTCTATTTGCAGATGACAGGATTGTGTATTTAGAAGACCCTATCATTTCAGCCCAAAATCTCCTTAAGCTGATAAGCAACTTCAGCAAATCTCAGGATACAAAATCAATGTGCAAAAACCACAAGCATTCCTACACACCAATAACAGACAAATAGAGAACAAAATCATGAGTGAGCTCTCATTCACTTTTCCTATAAAAAGAATAAAATATCTAGGAGTACAACTAACAAGGATGTGAAGGACCTCTTCAAGGAGAACTATAAACCACTGCTGAAAGAAATAAGAGGACGCAAATGGAAAAACATTCCATGCTCATGGTTAGGAAGAATCAATATGGTGAAAATGGCCACATTGCCCAAAATAATTTATAGATTTAATGCTATCCCCATTAAGCTACCATTGACTTTCTTCACAGAATTGGAAAAAACCACCTTAAACTTCGTATGGAACCAAAAAGCAGCCTGCATAGCCAAGACAATCCTAAGCAAAAACAAAAAAATAAACACGCACAAAAACAAAGCTGGAGGCATCACGCTATCTGACTTCAACCTATACTATAAGGCTACAGTAATCAAAACAACGTGGTACTGGTACCAAAACAGAGATATAGACCAATGGAACAGAACAGAGGCCTCAGAAATAATGCCATGCATCTACAATCATCTGATCTTTGACAAACCTGACAAAAACAAGCAATGGAGAAAGGATTCCCTATTTAATAAATGGTGTTGGGAAAACTGTATAGCCATATGCAGAAAGGTGAAACTGGATCCCTTCCTTACATCTTATACAAACATTAACTCCAGATGGATTAAAGACTTAAACATAAGACTTAATACCATAAAAACCCTAGAAGTAAACCTAGGCAATACCATTCAGGACTTAGGCATAGACAAAGACTTCATGACTAAAAAACAAAAGGCAATGACAACAAAAGCCAAAAGAGACAAATGAGACTTAATTAAACTAGAGTGAACCGGCAACCAACTAAATGGGAAAAAATGTGCAATGTACCCTTCTGACAAAGGGCTAATATTCAGAATCTACAAAGAAGTTAAACAAATTTACAAGAAAAAAACCACCCCATCAAAAAGTGGGTGATGGATATGAACACTTTTCAAAATAAGACATTATGCGGCCAAAAAACATTTGAAACAAAGTTCATCATCACTGGTCCTTAGAGAAGTGCAAATCAAAACCACATAGAGATACCATCTCATGCCAGTTAGAATGGTGATCATTAAAAAATCAAGAGACAACAGATGCTGGAGAGGATGTGGAGAAATAGGAACACTTTTATACTGTTGGTAGGAGTGTAAATTAGTTCAACCATTGTGGAAGACAGTGGGGATTCCTCAAGGATCTAGAACCAGATATATCATTTGACCCAGCAATCTCATTACTGGGTATATATCCAAAGGATTATAAATCATTCTATTATAAAGACACGTGCACACATACATTTATTGTGGCTCTGTTCACAATAGCCAAGACTTGGAACCAACCCAAATGGCTATCAATGATACACTGGATAAAGAAAATGTGGCACATATACACCATGGAACACTATGCAGCTCTAAAAAAGGATGAGTTCATATCCTTTGCACGGACATGGATGAAGCTGGAAACCATCATTCTCAGCAAACTGACAGAAAAACAGAAAACTAAATACCACATGTTCTCACTCACAAGTAGGTGTGGAACAATGAGAACACATGGACACAGGGAGGGGAACATCACACACCAGGGCCTTTTCGGGGGTGTGGGGGGATAAGGGAGGGATAGCATTAGGAGAAATATCTAATGTAGATGACTAGGGGGAAAGGATGCAGCAAACCACCATGGCACATGTGTACCTATATAACAAACCTGCATGTTCGGAACTTAAAGTATAATTTTAAAAAGTATATAAATGATTGCATAAAGTATGAATGAAATAAAGTTTACACAATAATGTAAAAGATGTTGCTGGATACTCTTTTATTACAGTCAAAAGAATTGCAGAACTGATCAATGGATATCCCGAATTGCTTTTTTGGTAGGGAAAAATTTAGCCCTGGTACTGAAAACTGACTGTAGATGTCTCCCTGGAACTCAGCCTTTGACATAGATCCTGTAATGATCACATGATGAGCTTTAAATAGTCTATTTAAATTGATTAAAGGTAAGATGGTAAGTGTTAAATCATGAAAATGCTGGCTTTTCTGAGAAGATTATAAATTTAGAATAACACAGAAATCAGGTTGAGACAGATGCTTCAATTAAGCAAAGCTCTTTGTGAAAGTTATATTGGAAAAATATATGTGATGAGGGCTATCCTCCCTGTATAACTAAAACAGTGATTATATTTAGACAGTATAATTTCACATAGGTTTATTTTCTTCCTTTTTGTTTTCAATGTTTTATTAGATTTCTATGTCTTGCTTTTGCAATCAATAAAAATAAAATTGAAATAAAAATATTTAGAATTAAAAACATCTGCTGTTTTCTAAATAGTTATGAACAAAGACAAAGACCTCATGGTTAAGAAATCCTGTTCTATATTCAGAACACTCTCTTAATTTTAACTACAGAAATGATGGTAGACAGAGATAAGAAGAAAAAAATTATTTGGAGTATTTGACTTGAAGAATTAGTAACATTTACTTTTGATATAAAGTAAGTATAAATTATCAAAGTGAATTATTTTCCATGTAGTTATAACTCTAGGAGATGAAGGTTTAGGGCACAATTTCCCCAATTATGTTCAATAGATTATTAATATCCTGAAAGTTTGCTAGTAGGCATTCCTTAAATCCAGGATTCTGTAATGAAAAAGTTTTAGAAACTTGAACTTAAAACTAAACAGGCTTATTTTATAGCTAGTTTCTCAGAGCCATTGCATATAATAACATTCCTTATGATTCTCCAGGAGAAATTATAATGTGTAATGTTTCCGAAAGCTATTTCACTGAGAACTTTCCTTACCCAGAATTTTCATTAATACAACTTGTGAAAAAAAATTATAATGGAAGATTTCTACTGCTGCATTAAAGTAGGAGCTAATCCTCTGTAATGGTTGCTTGTTTCCAGTTTTGCTTTCACATGGTTTTAGTTCACTGTTTTCCGTTTCTTCATATATTCAACCATAAGATTAACTTTCCTGTTTTCTATTATATCTGGGAGGTAGACACAAGACACTTTTTTACAGAAAGGATACATTGTTATGAATTGTACTCTTTCATAAGACACACCCAGAGAATTTATTGTTCATTTATTTTCTTTTTATACAAATGTTCAAACAGATGCACTAAAAATCATAAAAGAGATATTACCACTGATCCCACAGAAATACAAACTATCATCAGAGAATACGATAAGCACCTCTATGCAAATAAATTGGAAAACCCAGAAGATATTGATAAATTCCTGGACATATACACCCTCCCAAGACTAAATCAGGAAGAAGTCCAATCTCTGAATAGACCAATCGCCAAAAAAAGTCCAGGACCAGACAGTTTCACAGCTGAATTCTACCAGACGTTCAAAGAGGAGCTGGTACTATTCCAAACTATAGAAAAAGAGGAAATTCTCCCTAACTCATTTTAAGAGGCCAGCATCATCCTGATACCAAAACCTGGCAGAGACACAACAAAAAAATAAAATTTTAGGCCAATATCCCTGACGAATATCAATGAGAAAATCCTCAATAAAATACCTGCAAACCAAATCCAGCAGCTCATCAAAAAGCTTGTCCACCACAATCAAGTTGGCTTCATCCCTGGGATTCAAGGCTTGTTCAACATACACAAATCAATAAACATAATCCATCACATAAATAGAACCAGTGACAAAAACGACATGATTATCTCAATAGATGCAGAAAAGGCCTTCAACAAAATTCAACAGCACTTCATGATAAAAGCCCTCAATAAACTAGGTATCGATGAAATGTATCTCAGAATAATAGGTGGTATTTATGACAAACCCATAGCCAATATCATAATGAATAAGCAAAAACTGGAAGCATTTTCTTTCAAACTGGCACAAGACAAGGATGCCCTTTCTTACCACTCCTATTCAACACAGTATTGGAAGTTCTGAACAGGGCAATCGGGTAAGCAAAAGAAATAAAGTGTATTCAATTAGGAAAAGAGGAAGTCAAATTGTCTCTGTTTGCAGACGACAGGATTGTATATTTAGAAGACCCCATCATCTCAGCCCTAAATCTCCTTAAGCTGATAAGCAACTTCAGCAAAGTCTCAAGATACAAAATCAATGTCCAAAAATAACAAGCATTCCTATACAGCAATGACAGACACAGGGCTGAATCATGAGTGAACTCACATTCACAATTGCTACAAAAAGAATAAAATATCTAGGAGTACAACTAACAAGGTTGTGACGGACTTCTTCAAAGAGAACTACAAACCACTGCTCAAGGAAATAAAAGAGGACAGAAATGGAAAAACATTCCATGTTCAAGGTTAGGAAGAATCAACAGCATGAAAATGGCCATACTGCCCAAGTAATTTATAGATTCAGTGCTATCCTATGAAACTACCAATAACCTACTTCAAAGAATTGAAAATAGCTTTAAATTTCATATCAACCAAAAAAAAGCCCGCATAGCCAAGAAAATCTTAAGTAGAAAGAACAAAGCTGGAGGCATCATGCTACCTGACTTCAAACTATACAGCAAGGTAATATGGTAATAGTACCAAAACAGACATATAGACCAATGGAACAGAACAGAGGCCTTATAAATAACACCACACATCTATAACCATCTGATCTTTGACAAAGCTAACAAAAACAAGCAATGAAGAAAGTATTCCCTGTTTAATAAATGGTGTTTAGAAAACTGGCTAGCCATATTCAAGCAGCTGAAACTGGACCCCTTCCTTACACCTTATACAGAAACTAACTCAAGATGAATTAAAGACTTAAACATAAGACCTAAAATCATAAAAATCCTAGAAAATAACCTAGGCAATACCATTCAGGACATATGCATGGGCAAAGACTTCGTGACTAAAACACCAAAAGCAATGGCAACAAAAGACAAAATAAACAAATGGGATCTAATTAAACTAAAGAGCTTCTGCAAAGCAAAAGAAACTATTATAAGAGTCGACAGGCAACCTACAGAATGGGGGAAAATTTTTGCAATCTATACATCTGACAAAGGGCTAATATCTAGAATCTAAAAAGAACTTAAACTTACAAGAGAAAAGCAAATCACATCAAAAAGTGGGTGAAGGAGATGAACAGGCACTTCTCAAAAGGAGACATTTATGCAGCCAACAGACATATGAAAAATGCTTATCATCACTGGTCATTAGAGAAATGCAAATCCAAACTACAATGAGATAGATACTATCTCATGCCAGTTAGAATGGTGATCATTACAAACTCAGGAGACAACAGATGATGGAGAGGATGTGGAGACATAGGAACACTTCTACACTGGGTGGGAAAGTAAATTATTTCAACCATTATGGAAGGCAGTGTGGCGATTCCTCAAGATTCTAAAACTAGAAATACAATTTCACCCAGCAATCCCAATACTGGGTACATACCCAAAAGATTATAAATCAATCTACTATAAAGTTACATGCACACATATGTTTATTGCAGCATTGTTCACAATAGCAAAGACTTGGAACCAATCCAAATACCCATCAATGATAGACTGGGTAAAGAAAATGTAGCACATGTACACCATGAAAAACTATGCACCTATAAAAAAGGATGAGCTCATGTCCTTTGCAGGGACATGGATGAAGCTGGAAGCCATCTCTCAGCAAACTAACACAAGAACAGAAAACCAAATACCGCATGTTCTCACTCATGTAGGAGTTGAACAATGAGAACACATGGACATAGGGAGAGGAACATCACACACCAGGGCCCGTTGGAAGATAGGGGATGGGGGAAGGGGTAGCATTAGGAGAAATACCTAATTTAGATGGTTGATCGGTGCAGCAAACCACCTGGCACATGTATACCTGGGTAACAAACCTGCACATTTTACACATGTACCCCAGAACTTTAATAATTAAAAAAAATGTTAAAGAATACAAAAAAAGCATAAAGATGACTTTAATGGATACCTGTGTAAGCACCAGATTTTAGAAACAAAACATTACAGTCAAGCTGAAGTTCTCTAGTCTTCTGATTCTCACCCACTAAGTCCAAAAGTTGGCATCTGTTGAATTTGAAATCTTTAAATGCTTATCTTTATATTTCTAAGACATGAATGAATGGTATGATACTGCATGTGTTCATCTGTAGCTCCCTCTTTCTCCTACAGTTGTATGCTTGTGAATTCTTTTATGCTTATGCTTTTGAGACAGTCATGGTAAAACCTTGGTATGGGTGGCAAACTCACAATCTGTTGGCATGGGATTTTTTGTATTAAGGCTTGCAATTGAATTAAACCTTAATTATAATGGCATATAAATGTACCATTATTTATTATAAATACTCCACTGGTTCCTGAGAAACACCTATTTTCTAATGTTTGAATGTTCTATGCGTGTTTATGACATATGAATATATGCTTTTTCCTGTTCAATTTTCTGTGAGCTTACACATTTATTTTTTCTGCAGACCTATCATCTACTTAGAGTAAAATCCATGCCCAAGTACAGAAACTTTCATTTTGAATTAGCATTGTCAGCTTCTTATAATTCTTACTTTTTATTTTACGTAATTTTAAATCTATATTAACTGTGTCATCCTTGTGAATTAAAATTTTAAATGATTAGCTGTTTTTAAATTTATCTCCAGTAATTTTTTTGTCTGTTATGTTTCATAACAGACTACATATAGCTATAACTTGTTGCAAACCTTAATTTTTAATATTTCTGATTCTTTAAGATGTGTCTCCTCTTATAAATGCAATATAATAAAAATATTTTTAATCCAATGTAAAAATACCTATTTAACTAATAAACTTGTTTCCTTAATATTTACTGTGTTTATAAATATGCTTCCATTTAGTACTAACAGATTTAACTTTTAGAATATACTGCTTTTTATTCTTCCTTTATTAGAGTATGATTAGAAATGTTTGAGATCTTTATATATGTGTTGCTTTACTGGTTTTTAAGTTATACCTTGATTTATAGCTGTAAACATTTAAAATGCACATTTAACTATGTCTAAAGTAATTCAATATCTCTAAGCTCTTTCTGAATAATTTAGTACATTTTGACTCCCAACAACCTTTTCGGTTTACATATTATTGTTTCCCAGTCTTTTAATTCTCCAGAACAATTTTGGCTTTATCCCCCAAATTATTATTACCATTGCATTATACAGTTATCATTTGCTTATGTCCATCCACATATTTATGATTTTCTTAGGTCATCATTACTTCCTTGTATCTCACTTTTTCCATTTTGATTTAGTTTCCTTTCACACATTTTCTTATTAAAGATCTGTTGGTGGCAAACGCTCAGTTTTTGTCTTTCTGAAACATTTTTATTTCAGCTCCTTTCCAGGTGAAAGTTATCTTTATACATAATTCTAGGTTAACAGTTATTTTCACTGAGAATTGTGCTGTACCATCCCATTGTCTTCTGGATTTTATTCTTTATGTTGACAGTCTGCTTAAATTTACTTGTTTCTGTGATGGGTCTAGAGGGTGACAGAGTGAATTAATTATTTGGTTTCTAAGTCATCGGACACTCAGGACTCAAGCCTCTGTGCATTACAGACAAATCACTGCTATGCCACCACCTGAAACTCTTAAAAATTTAAAAGTAATTTAACCCCAAAATTAGTAGATCTTCCCACCTTAACGACCACCTCTTGCCTCCCATTCATGACTCTACCCCTATTCCTTCATTTACAATGGGATAGTTGAGAGAACTTTAGATAGAAAGTTCAGGGTAGTTTAGGTGTAGTTTCTACATTGGACACTGAACTGGGAGTGAGCAACCCACTAGAAATGTGACAACCAGGCAACAAAGATGCCTTGATTCTTTGGTAAAGGAGTCTGGAAAAGAACACATCTTTTTTACTTAGGGCATAATTCACCAACATTATCAAAAGAGGACCAAGCTAGACCAAAATGACTGTTCATTAGTCTGTTTTCATGCTGCTGATAAAGTCATACCCAAGATGGGGACAAAAAGGAGGTTTGATTGGACTTACAGTTCCACAGGCTGAAGAGGCTCAGAATCATGGCTGGAGCCAAAGGGCACTTGTCACATGGTGGCGACAAGAGAAAACGAGGAGGATGCAAAAGTGGAAACCCCTGATAAAACCATCAGATCTCCTAAGATGTATTCTCTACCAGGAGAACAAGTATGGGGGAAACTGCCCCCATGATTCAAATTATCTCCCACCAGGTTCCTCCCAAAACATGTGGGAATTATGGAAGTACAATTCAAGATGAGATTTGGGTGGGGACAGAGCCAAACTATATTATTCTGCCCCAGCCCCTCCCAAATCTCATGTCTTCACATTTCAAAACCAATCATGCCTTCCCAACAGTCCACCAAAATCATAACTCATTTCAGCATTAACCCAGAGTCCACACTCCAAAGTCTCATCTGGGACAAGTCAAACACCTTACACCTATGAGCCTGTAAAATCAAAAGCAAGCTAGTTACTTTGTAGATACAATCGGAGTACAGGTATTGGGTAAATAAAGCCATTTCAAATGGGAGAAATAGTCCAAAGCAGAGAGATTACAGGGCCCATGCAAGTCTGAAATCCAGTGGGGCAGTCAAATCTTAAGGCTCCAAAATTATCTCCTTTGACTCCAGGTCTCACATTCAGGTCATGCTGATGCAAGAGGTAGGTTCCCGTAGTCTTGGGCAGCTCCACCCTATGGCTTTGCAGGGTATAGCCACTGTCCTAGCTACTTTCACAGACTGGCGTTGAGTGTCTGCAGCTTTTCCAGGCCCACGGTACAAGCTGTCGGTGGATCTAACGTTCTGGGGTCTGGAGGACGGTGGCCCTCTTCTCACAGCTCCACTAGGCAGTTCCCCAGTGGGGACTCTTTATAGGGGCTCTGGGCCTATGTTTCCCTTCTGCACTGTACTAGCAGAGGTTCTCCATGAGAGCCCTGCCCCTGCAGCAAACTTGCGCCTGGGCATCTAGGTGTTTCCATACACCTTCTGAAGTCGAGATGGAGGTTCCCAATCCTCAATTCTTGACTTCTCTGCACCCACAGGCTCAACTCCATGTGAAAGCTGCCAAGGTTTGGGACTTGCAACCTCTGAAACCAAGGGCTGAGCTGTACCTTTTAAAAGTGGCTGGAGCAGCTGAGATGCAGGGCATCAAGTCCCTAGGTTGTACACAGTACGAGGACCTTATACCCAGTCCACTAAATCACTATTTCCTCCTAGGATTCCAGGCCTGTGGTGGGAGGGGCTGCCATGAAGATGTATAAGATGCCCTGGAGACATTTTCCCCATTTTCTTGGGGATTAACATTTGGCTTCTTGTTACTTATGTGAATTTCTCCAGACAGCTGGAATTTCTCCTCAAAAAATGGGATTTTTCTTGTCTATTATATCATCAGGGTGCAAATTTTCTGAATTTTTATGCTGTTTTCACTTTAAAATGAAATGCTTTTAACAGCACCCAAGTCACCTTTTGAATGCTTTGCTGCTTATAAATTTTTTCCACCAGATACCCTCAATCATCTCTCTCAAGTTCAAAGTTCCACAAATCTTTAGGGTTGGGGAAAAATGCCACCAGTCTCTTTGCTAAAGCATAACAAGAGTCACCTTTGCTCCAGTTCCTAACAAGTTCCTCATCTCTATCTGAGACCACCTCAGTCTGGACCTTAATGTTCATATCACTATCAGCATTTTTCTGACAGTCATTCAACAAGGCTGTAGGAGATTCCAAACTTTCTGACATTTTCCTGTCTTCTTCTGAGCCCTCCAAACTGTTCCAACCTCTGCCTGATACCCAGTTCCAAAGTTGCCTCCACATTCTCTATCTTTTCAGTAATACCCCACTCTACTGGCACCAATTTACTATATTAGTCTGTTTTCATCCTGCTGATAAAAACATACCCAAGAATGGGATGAAAAGAAGGTTTAATAGGACTTACAGCTCCACATGGCTGAGGGGCCTCAGAATCACAGTGGGAAGCAAAAGGCATTTCTTACATGGTGGTGGCAAGAGAAAATGAGAATACAAAAGTTGAAATCTCTAATAAAACCATCAGATCTCTTGAGATTTATTCACTATCATAAGAACAGCATGGGGGAAACCATCGCCATAATTCAAATTATCTCCCACAACACATAAGAATTATGGTAGTACAATTCAAGACAAGGTTTTTGTGAGGATATAGAACCAAACCACATCAGACTGCTTAGCCATTTGACAGAACTAGATATGCAACGGGGACATTTGAGAATCCTAGAAAGGAACTGACTGGAATTCTCTATGTGCAATATATAAACAACTTAGGGCATGCTAGACTCCATGTAGGTAGAGAGCCTTGGAATGCTATATTTTCTCATGTCTACTAGGCTGGGGAAATGATATATAACTAAATAATACAGCGTTATTTTTGAGCCTGGACATCTCGGTGTCTTCCATTGTTTACAAAATAATGTGTGTTAGAGGACAGGTAAAGGTGATTTGAGGTCTATAACAACTTCCATCTACTTTCTCTCCGTCCTTTAGGATCTCTAGCACTCAACTGGCTAAAGTGACTTTCCCTAGTCTTTCTCAAGAACTCCTGTGTCACCCAGGGAGTCCACATATTATCTGAAATGTATAGGTGCTATCGTTAGCACTGCAAGTACCTTTAGACCCAAGGCGACACTACCTCATAGAGAAGACTCTCCTCCTTGAGAGAAGAGAAGACACTGAAAAGGAACATCAACATACTGGCAAACTTCATGCCACAATTGGGAACAGTCTGCTTCCTGCTGCCATAAACCCTGTACTCACTCTCCCTTCGTGGAAGTAGTATTATTGATCCAATTTACTGCACACAAGGTCACGCCATCCTAACAAGCCCTTTCCTTAGCATCACCCATCCCTGGGTAGCCACTGCTTCTTATAATCTTTTCTTCTCGCCTCCCTGGCACACGCACAAAAAATACCAACTTTATCTACCTGGACGGGGCTTTCTCCTGTTGGGGGTTTCCTGTGTTTTGCTTCCCTTTAGCTTCAGCCTTGGTCAAAACCGAGCAACTATTTAAAATAAATTGCTTGCTTTTGCTTATTTATTGAATTATTTGGGTAAGGGGTGAGAAAGAGAAAAATTCAATTTCTATAATCAATTTTTTTTTGTTTTCCATTATGTTTGCCAAGGATTATCTGTAACATCTGAGTCTTTTACATTTTCTTCTGTAAATAAATAGCATCACCATCTGAGTGAAAGACATCTTTAATACTAAGCTGCATGAAATGATATTGACAAATGACCTGTCCCCTCTCTGAGTAGGGCCAATGTATTAGAGCTTTATCATGGACACCAAGGAAGGGGAATGGAATCTAGGTCTAAAGTCAAATCAATGTCAAAGTCAAGCAAAGCAATTGATTAAATGGAGGTACTTTATAGAACCTATATCAATTAATGTTGATTTAAGAAATCTGAAATGAAATGCTTTGAGAATTAAAAATACTTTTTGAAGCATTTCTTCTCTCTCTCCCACAGGCTAAGGAACACTCAATTGGAATTTTGTGGCACATTTGCCAAGTAAAAATGGAATTTCCAGGAATTATGCACAAAGTTCTTAACTGCACACTGTCACTGGAGCCATTGTCATCCACCATCACATCTTGTGCTTCCATCCAAAAAAAAACAAAAAAAAAAAGGGGGGGGGATGATTCATGCTGTTAGACATGTCATGCTGAATTAAGGGGGCAAATCTGCAGAATACCCAGCCCCATAATGGGAAACTGAAGAACTACAATTGCACAATGAATGTGTTGTTCAGACAAAAAACACTAAATTGCCTTTGAATTTTACAGTAGTTTATGCTGAGTGAAAATTACGGGCTGGCATTTCAAAGTAACATTTGAGAAGAAGAAAATGGATGATGTTAGAAGAATTTTCTTTCTGCAGACACTGTCACAATAGATTTTTTTTTTCAGATGGGAAAATCCTTATATGCTGGATTCTGTCTTTGAAGGTAGAAAAGAAGGGATGGTAAATATCATGTGCCTTAAATACATTTTCTGTATCTTACCTCCTAGTTGTTTTTTTTTTTATAGGATGGCCTCAGAAAGATTGATTTTACCACTGCTGAAAACTGAAGATGAGAAGCAGTTTCAGTAAGAACAACAGAGAGTAAACAAAGCTAAGATTCCAACAGTGAATGCCACGAATTCTGAATAGAACATGACATGGATAAACTGATTTGTTCTACTTCATTAAGTTTCATTGAAGTTGGAGAAGTTTGCAGGACTTTGCCATACATAGAGGTCAAAATGGTATGTGTTTTTATCAAACTGAATTCTAATTGTTAGAAGGTAGAACAGTGAATAATGGCAATATTGCAGAGTGGTTAGGAGAATGTGAGCTTTGTGGTCAGACAGAAACTGGCTTCAAATATCAACCATGTAATTTGGAAGATGGGTGTGGGCAAGTTACTTGATCCAAGTCTTACTTCTCACATCTGAGTATGTCTTAGGGTAACTGTTATTATATAAATAGCAAGAATTATATAAATTATCAAAATTAAATAAAAGGATTCAGTATAATGCCTGGCAGGCATGCATATGTTAAGTTCTCAGTAAATGCTTTTTGATTTATTATTATTACAATAAAAATGTCATAGTGGAAAAAGTCAAATTCAAATTCTGATTTAAAACTTTTCCATATAATTACTATAATCATTTACTGTTTTAGAGACAAGCTCTGCCTCTTTCACTCAGGCTTGGCTGCAGTGGTGCAATCATACGTAGTTCACTGCAACCTCAAACTCCTGAGCTCAAGGGATCCTCCTGCCTCAGCATCCTGAATAGCTAGGACTACAGATATGTGCTACTGTGTCTGGCTAACTTTTTTTATTCTTTGTAGGGATGAGGTCTTGCTGTTGCCCAGTATTTTTTAGTAAATCAATACTATTATGAGCTTAATAGATGAAAGTTACCATAAACTTTAAAAAAAACTGTAAAAAAAGTATGTTTAAACATTTTTACATTATCTCAACTCTGCTTCATCCACTTCCCCAGTTATTCATCAGCTTTGAACACTTCTTCTAAAAGTAGGTACTGGTCAGTCCTCCTAATGGCCTCCAAGGAGAGCTATGTCAAGAATTTCATTTGAAGCCTATTTTGGTGTTTAATCCTGCTGAGCCTGTGTGTCTACAATTTAACATTCAGTGAAAGCCATAAATGGTGATCATCTCATTAAGAAACTGGATCCATTCCTCAAAAACATTCCAGTGATCCATTCCTTTCATATTCCTCTGTGACATGATTTGTACTCAGAACAGTTGTGTGTGTGTGTGTGTGTGTGTGTGTGTGTGTGTGTGTGTGTGTGTATAAGCATATGCTGTACATCAAGAAGGCCAAGTCTGAATTTTTTAGTGGTCTGAAGTGGAAACTTCTCATAGAGCAGCCACATGCTTGCTAGGATTGCATTAACCTTACCTTTTAGGCAAAGAATATAGCGCATTTTATCTATGTTTTACCACATACAACAAATATTAAACCCTTTCTTATTCCCATATCTATGAATACTGAGAGACTTATCTGAAAGGCATATCAAGGATTTTTTTTTAATTAGCTTAGTTGGCCAGGCATGGTGGTTCATGTCTGTAATCCCAGCACTTTGGGAGGCCAAGGCAGGTAGATGACTTGAGGTCAGGAGTTCGAGACCAGCCTGACCAACATCTCTACTTAAAAAAAAAAAAATTAGTCAGGCCTGGTGATGGGCACCTGTAATCCCAGCTACTTGGGAGGCTGAGACATGAGAATCACTAGAACCTTGGTGGGGGAGGTTGTAGCGAACTGAGATCCCGCCACTGCACTCCATAGTCTGGGCTACAGAGTGAAATTCTGTCTCTAAATCAACCAATAAATAAAGTAAAATTAGTTTACTTTAAATGAGAATTCATTATTTTTCAATTCCAGATTCTTAGGGGTGAAAAACTCAGGAGAGGGAAGCTTGGCTCAAGTGTAAAATGAGTTCAATAAAGTTGAACATAGAGGTAAGGTTATGTGATATAAACATGACTTCCTAGGAGCTTCTCATTTGTGTTTGTATGGAGTTATTAATAAAGGGTTCTAATGAGCTAGGCTGATACCTTAAAGGATGTCTACGATCCTTCCTTCAATTCCAGAGGTCTAAAGAAGAGCTCCATATCTCAGAACATTATAGGAGGTCTAAGGTTTAATTTGCATTCACTTTCACCCCCTCCCCTAAGTCATGTTCCCCATATTTATGCCTTGGTCTTTTGCCATAATTGTTCCTTCTGAAAAGTGTGCTGATATTTTTTATGTGATTTCCTTTCAGAATTAACTGACTTTTGTGTTGAATCATATATCTGCATTCTATTGATAGTATATCTATAACTGAATATGCTGATATGCCTAACTTTAATAAGATATTTTTATTATAATATTTGTAACATTCATAAATACTATTCATGGATCAGCTATTAGAATATTACTCAATATGTTGTGGAAAGTAGATATGCATATGTTAAGTTTTGACTCACCAGGTGATCCCTTTAAACTCATTGAATAAAAGCTAAAATATAAAAAAATCAATGTATGTGTGCATGTGTGCATTAGTGGGAGGTTAATGTGGCATAGTGGGAGCTCTCAAACACTGAGGAAATTTAGTCTCTTTCTTGAAATATATACACGGCTTACAGAAATAGAGGAAATTAGATATATACTCATATTTCGTAGAATCTTGAAGTTTCTACATAGGTGTTTCAAACCACAGAATCCGCCACAACGAGCATAATCATTGTCTATTGCCATGTTTATTATAGTATATTACTCTAATCTTTTTCCCTTCTTTCTCCACCAGACATAAATGTCTATATTTACTACACTTCCCTGCTACCCCCAGTTTACTTGAGTCCTTAAAATCTGACTTCTATAAACACACTACTTTTAATTTATTTTTACCATGTGACTATCTATTAACTGCTATAATTTTCCAGTGCTTAGGACATAAATAAAATGCATATCAATTTTACAAGAATATTGTTTTAGAACAAACTTGTTTATGGGTTTGGAATAAAATTATTATTTCACTTAATTACAGCATGTTACATAGCAAAACCCGATAAGAAATCAGAATTTCTATCTAAATTATAATAGTCTACTCACATATTGAGTGATTATAAATACAAATAACTGAAAACAAGTATACTGGAAGCAATACATATTGGTACTTAGTAGGATTATGACAACTAAATTAAAAGACATCTAGAGGGATTACCATTTTTCTGCTATGTCCATTGTATCCCTTGGAACCTGTAGCTCTTTTTTCCTACCCCCTCTTGAATTTGACCTTACCCACTAACTGTCCCTCCTACCATCTCAATAAACTCAAATTACCAAACCAATAGCTATTAAACCACAAGAGCCATCCCTCTCTCATAAGAACCAATTTTACTGACTATTCCTGAAACTTAGTTGAACTTCAGATGATTTTCTTGCTAAAGATTTATAAAAATTCTGCCCTTCTTCCCAAACACATGCCTTGGCCTTCTGAATAAAGGTTTATGCTTAATGGTGCTCCAGTTTTCTTCCAAAAAATCCAGTGGATTTTATGTTATTACATACAGAGCGATGGCAGAGAGAGATGAAAAGAAAGGCCCATAATTCTCCCTGGGAATCCCAAAACTCAAAAGCAAGGTAGAGAGGGGAAAATATGGACAGGAGATTCATAGGCGTGGGAGGGAAACCAAGTAAAAATGGGATTCTATAAGCCTGGAGAGGAAGCAGTGTCAAAAAGGAGGCAATAGTTTACTCTTACATGCTGCAGAGAAGTAAAAGGTAAATAAATACTCTTCATGATTTTATTATTCTTTTGAACGTGTACTTATATTGATGCATCCTCAGTCCACAGTAACACTGTACCTGGCTTAGTATCTTTGAACCATTAAGTGCTAAGCAATGGTAGGAAATATATTTTTTCAATAACTTTAGTTTCCCACTTGCAGCAGAAGTAGAAGCGAAGCTTCAAAATTTGCAGTCCACAACCTGTGGCCTCAGATTGACAACAGTGATTCTAGGGGTTCAGACGTCCATTGATTTAATGTAATTTAAAATTAAAATATAATTATATCCATAATATTGTACAATATACATATTATTAAATGTTTGTATATGTCCCTGTGATTAATGAAGTGTACATTTCTAGTAGTTGTGTATTATCGTATATTTTCTCAATCAAAATAATCAGCATTATAGGGATACCCTATCATATATGAGGGGATCCCTGTAATGTTGTGACCTTTAGTAAGGTTTACATAATTTTGAAGATACAAATTCTATTTCTTTTCATTTTGCTGTAATACTTGGTTTGGATTCTCTTCCCAAGAGTATAAAGTATCCACATTTTCCTATGGAAATGGAATGTAATTTATTTATTCTTAAATGATTTTGATTATATAACATTTAATACATACAAAATATGATATATACCAGAAAGAAATATTTTACTCTTATAGATGGGAAGAATAAAATGTGTGAGTCCATTTTGATTCATGAAATTTTGTGAATGTTAGTTCATGAAATTTCGGGGGAGGGGCACCCACAAATCTAGGTTCCAAGAATTAGACATACTAAACAGTAAATTTCATGAATATTGACCACTTTTGATACTCTAAATTATAAAACAAGCAAATGATTGTAAATTTATGTATCATTGAATTCATTTACTTTTTTGAATATGACAAAACCAGTTATCAAACTATATGAATAAGTCATGGTTTGTTTTGTTTTTGGTGTTCTAAAATACAGTCAGTGACCTTGCAGCCAGTGGCATATATGTATTGGAATAGGTTTCTGCATGCACTTGTTTTTAATAAAGTCAAGGGAGTCCCTTACATCCCAGAATTCAGAGGGACATTTTGTCAGTGTTTGTGATGATAAAAGTAAATGTTGTTCCTTGTACACTATAGGGAGCAATAAGTTGGCCATAAAATGCAGTTTCCTCTTTATAGACACATTTTAAATTTAACTTCTTTGCTGATTTTTATTATACTTATGTGCAATTTGGGGAGAGAGGATTTATTTCTATGTCTTTTTCATACTATTAAAGCTTTATAAGAAAGTAAATTTAATACAGTTAACATTAAACATATTAGTGTACTCTGTAACATAAGTAACTCTTGTATTGCAGAGTTACCCAAACTCAAATCAGTAACACAAATATTTTACCTAGATATCTGAAAAAATCTCTTATTAGTAAGATTGTCAATCTCACAAAATGGGGAAATATATGAATGGTATCTTTAGTCTACTGTTAACCTTGGTCATTAATCGGTTAGAGCAGTGGGGACTTTTTGGAAAAATCCTACAGTCCCATAACTAGAGATGCCAGAAGGAAGGGTGGGGGACATGACATTTCTGATTTCCATTTTGTCTCTAACTTTGGAACACCTAGACCTATTATCCCCTAGGGGAAAAGGTAATCAAGACTCAACTTTTTCAACTTTAGGTTGAGAATAAAAGGGTGCTGTGCACTGTTAGGCAGTTTATGGGTCTTAGAACTAGTTGTTTTATTTTGTTTTTATTTTAGATAGTAAATGTACACAGTAGATATTAAATAGATAAATGTGGATGTGCTTTTGAGTGGGTTGAACTTGTTATTATATGTTCCATTTATTCTTAAAATTTTGTGAGAAAGAAACTCGAAATTTTCTTCTTTTGCTTCCCAAAGCAGCTTCCTTTCCTGTAAACCTAGAAACAATCTCTAGAAGCTCACCACTTTTGCTTTCCTACCCTTTGTTTCCAGTTGAAGTGAAAACTTGCATTTTCATCACTACTTGCTGCCTGGCTTAAATTTTGGGACAATCTGGCTATTCATGTCTTACTAATAATTAAAAAAAAAAAAAAAAGACGCTGTTGGACGGGCACAGTGGCTCATGCCTGTACTCCCAGCACTTTGGGATCCCTATGTGGATGGATCACTTGAGGTCAGTTCAAGACCAGCCTGGTCAACATGGTGAAACTAAAAATACGAAAATTAGCCAGGTATGGTGGCACATGCCTGTAGTCCTGGCTACTCGGGAGACTGAGGCATGAGACCGCCTTTAACCTGGGAGGTGGAGGTTGCAGTGAGCCAAGATCACGCCACTTCACTCCAGCCTAGGCCACAGAGCAAGACTCTGAATCAAGAAAAAATAAAATCTCTCTTTCCAATCAACTAGGGTAATCAGTTGTTTTAAAGCAATTAGGTAAAATTATGGTAAAATTTAAATACATGGCATGGAGCGTGTATTGGTTTGTAAACCATATACTTCACTTGTATCTGCTGGGAATAACTGTTCCACATAAATCAGTACAATTCAGACAGCACACAGAAAAGCTTGTTCTTAGTACAGAACTTCATAAAATTTTTGTTTCTCCAACAGGAAGAAAAGAGCCATTGAAATTTTCAAAATAAATTGGTTCAATTAAATTGACTAATGCTGTTTACAATATAATGTCTATCCCAGTATGATCATAGAGATCATACTAAACCCTACAAGAAAATAATATAAATTTAATATTTTTATGAAACATGAATTTTAACAAGCAAAATTTCTTTTTTTCTACAATCAAGTAATCATTTTCCTAATTCAGATAAATGGCAAGCTCGCCTATAGATTTTAAATAGAAAAGGGAGTCATCCTTGATAGGAAATTTTCTAAACTACTTTCTTAAGATATTTCATACAGAAACATCTTGTCTTTGAGATCCTAGTCTCAGTTCGAACACATATTTTCCTTTTAAAAAGGGTTTCTTAGAAATCTGGGGAATTATTAGGAGAGCGATACCACTGATATAGAGAAAACTATAAGCAAATCTGTATAATATAAAACATGAATATTCCATTAGACTTTAACATTATGTACAAACTGCATTGGCTTTTTAAAAACCAGATAAATAATGGGAAGCAGTTGAGTAAAAACAGTCAAACTGAGCATGTAGAGGCAGCTTTAACCCAAGGGGATATTAAATAGGGCACATGTACAAAGCTGTACGTTTTTAGGTAAGAAGAAGAGGATTCTTCTCTTTCAGCACATAAACATGCTTGGCCCAGGGCAAAGCAAGAGAATGACATACTTGGTCTTTTTCTCATAAACAAAGGTCTTGCTATTTCACCTCTAAAGCAATTTTCTAGGCTATGTTTTTACTATTTTTGAAATGAGGAAGAAAGATTTCTGATGCAACCATGAAAGCAGAAGAACCATTTTTTGCTGCAAGCATAATATACTATCAATTTGGTGTCAGGCCTAGAGAGCACTGAAGTGATCACTTCTTAGTGCAGAAGGGAGAAAGTTCTGAGTTTGCACAAAATTAATACTGTTTCCATTGTTTATAGAAGATCAAAAATTCTTAAATTTCAGGAAAAAAACTGAATCAGAAATTGACGTTTTATTTTCTTCTATTATGTTACTTTAGCTGGATATTTTCAGCCATTTTCAGAATGGTTATTATTAATTTCATATTCATAAAATCATTGACCTTAAGAAGGTTTTCTCTAGTAGGAATGTAATTCTGTTTTTCTAGCCAATCAGATAAAAAATCAATCTGGTTAATCAGCAGGCAAGTAGTAGGGGTCTGTTCTATACCAGATGAATTCTAGGTATGATTCCTAAATAATGCAATTTTAATATACAAAGGAAGTAATACAAAAGAGCCTGTAAGTCTACTGGCAAGCATGTAAGTCTATGCAAATTATGCAAGTTCCATCTATTTTAAAGTGCTGTATTGTGTGATATAAATGTATAACCATATGTTACAAAACCAAAATCAGGATCCATGTTCCAATAAATTATTTTTGTGCCATTATTGGATATGAGAAACTGTCTGGGAAAGGTAGCTTAGGCACTGTAATGATGGAATTTTTAGGATATTTTAATGGTTTATGGGGACAGAAAACAGATATTTGGAAACACAGATATAATAATAAAAAACAACACTATGACTTAGATCTTTATATTGATAGAATATTCGAAAAGATTTTTTCTTATTTTTCTCTATGTTAGTAAAACCAAATTACCTTGGATAAGCATTTGAGATACTGTATGTTGAAAACAATTCGGTATGATTTTATGAACACAATAAGCTTGATTTTGCTAGCAGATTAAATTTTGGTAAACAGAAAAGATAAGACATTTCAGGTTAGGGCAATGAAATGTTTCAATAAACAAAATCAAGACAAATTTTCTCACATTTGTAGGATTATGAGAGGGTGGCACTATTTAAGCAAAAAGTACTTATTGTAGATTCATGGACATGAGGAACCCTCAGCAAAATAGACTGGATTATGGAAGCCTTGGAAAACCAGACAGTCTAGGCATGTTGGATTATTTGGATTATAGATACTCCTATTGCAGTAAGACATAGAATCAAACATAAAGTTGTCATGATGACTTTACAGTTCTTAAAAGATTTATTAATCATAGATATACTTAGTTATGACTATACTTTGATACTGTTCTAAAATTTGAGATCTTTTCTAATAATTTAATACATAGAAACTACTTCTTTTCCTTTTCCTCCTCCTAACCCATCTCCTCTTCCTCTGTCTCTGCCTCTGTATTTACAAACTCACACACACACACACACACACACACACACACACACACACACGCATACACACATACTCAGAACATATACAGCGTTCAGTTATACTTGACTAAATATAAGAAAATGAATTAATGGCCAGGCACAGTGGCTCACTCCTGAAATCCCAACACTTTCGGAGGTGAGAAGATCACTTGAGGCCAGGAGTTTGAAACCACCCTGGGCAACACAGGAAAACCCTTTCTTTACAAAAAATTAAAAATTAGCCGGGTGTGGTGGTGATGCCTGTACTCAGGATGCTGAGGCAGGAGGATTGCTTGGGCCAGGAGTTCAAGGCTATAGTGAGCTGTGGTTGCCCTACTGCATTACAGCCTGGACAAAAGAGCAGATACCCTGTCTGAAAAAAGAAAAAGAAAAAAGAAAAAAAAATGAATTATTTTGCTATGTCTTTTTAATTTTTCCAATGATACTATAATTTTCTGCCTTGCTGTTATCATCTAAAAATGTTTTTGAATTACTGAACAAAAACAAATCCCATCCTAAGAATTGGAAAATGGTGAAGGAAACTAATATGTATGAAGCAAAAGCTACTTGACAATCACTGATCTGGATGACTTATAAGCACACACCAATTCAACCTTCTAACCACCTACAGAAATGATTATCCCCATTCTACAAATGAGAATATTGAAAACCAAAGAGCTTAATCAACCTTCTTGAGAGCACACAGTAGGAAAATGTCAGAGGCCAATTTGAATCCAGATCTGTCTGGCTTCAAAACCCACGCTCTTTTTTCTGTATAACTCTTCACTCAAACAAGATACTGCAACCATAGGGTCAGTGGCCTAGAAGATTAAAACTGCATTGATCTTTTCAATCCCACATGTGTTTGAAATAATTCAGCAAATTGTCTTTCTGTTTCACCCTTCAATTATGGACCATAAAACAGTCACTTGTCGATTGATTTAATGAAAAAAAAAACTATTAGAATTTTTCTTTGTGCATAAAAAGTTTTAAGATACATCAGAAATCTTAGCTCCCATGACTACTGTTTGTAGTCAACAGAGAATATAAACTACAGGCAGTTTTCTTCAAAATAAAAAGTGAAAGCAGTGTTTCTGGAATTGAAAAAAATAAAAAGAGGTAGCAAAATAGAATTTGTTTTCTTTTTTTCTATGCTTCTCCGCCATCCACATTTAGTGCTAAATCTCTCTATCTGAATAGCAGAAAGTACAAATGAAAAATCACAGTCTAATCACATGCTGGCCTTATAACATGTTATTCTGGTCAATTTCCTGTACAATATGCTTTCCTTATTCACTTTGTTCCTATCTATGTATCAGCCACTCCTTACCTGATAGTTTATTAAGGAAAAGAAAAGCTAAGCTTTTCACAGCTCTTTTGTTCTATGCAGTAATTATCCTTCTTGCTTCATTCACTTATCCCAATTACTTCTATTGCTTTTGTTAGAGAAATAATACCAACTAGCCTGTCCTACATGGGAAGACCTGCTTGAAGCACATTGCAAGTTCCGACTTACATATTCTTCATACTTAACCCTATGAGGCTAGTTCTCTTATCATCCCTTCTTTACAGAAGTGGCTTCTGCAGCATAAAGTGGTGATGGAGTGGGGATTTGAAAGCGTACACTCTGACTACAGTCCATATACTTAACCCCTGCATTGTGCCACTCAATGACAACAAGCAATTCAAACTATTCTGCCTCATTTTTATTAGTAAAATGTGAATAATATTTTCTAACTTTCAGAGTCATCAGAATTAGATCATTAATAAGGTGATTATCATAGTATCTGATACAAAGCATTTTCTCAATAAATAGTAGTTATATTTCCTATATAATTTATATATTTAGTTATATATTTATAAGTAAAATATAACATATATTACTATAATCATTGTCTTCTTCACCATTGTGATGTGCCTGTCTCCTATTATGGGTAGGACAGGAAATCATCTTATTTATTTTGTACTCAAAGTGCCCAGTACAGCATCTAAAACTTAGCAGCTAGTTAACAGATATTTGTTGAACCAATAAGAAATATACAAGTTACTTAAGTAGTGACATGTGTCTTGAAAGTTTGTTTTGAAATTACCTTGTACTCTCCATGTCATAAATAATTTTGACTCCTCTTTAAATTTCTTAAAATGGAATATGCCATGTGTTCTATAAGAGATGAAGAATGTTAAACTTTGATCTTTGGATAGGATTTCATATTTATTTTGCACTCAAAGTGCCCAGTACGGCATCTAAAACTTAGCAGCTAGTTAACACACATTTGTTGAACCAATAAGAAATATACAAGTTACTTAAGTAGTGACATGTTTCTTGGAATTACCTTGTACTCTCCATGTCATAAACCCTGTGTAATGAAATAATTTTGACTCTTCTTTAAATTTCTTAAAATGGAATATGCCATTTGTCCTATAAGGGAGGAAGAATGTTAAACTTTGATCATGACATTAATTGAGGATTGCTAAAAATCAGTGGACATATAAAAATGTTGTTGTTGACATTCTCTACAATAGGTCTCCCGGACAGTACAACCTTTAGAGACTTTCACAGATATAAAGCCTGGATACTTATTTCACAATGATTGCAAGAAAATAGATATCTTGTCAAAATGAAGTATAAACTACAGTAATGTTTTTTCCTGAGAGTCTATTAATTCAAGAAAGTTACTATCACATGATTGACAATATTTTTAAAACCCTGATATACCAGTAGCTCAACATTGAGCACATGTAAATACAACTGCCAAATAGTCACGTCAACTGTATTATAAATGACATACAACTGATAATTGTCTAAAGAAGTGGCAGTCTGATTAGTTTGTACATCTAGAATTAAATCAGTGAAAAGGGGCCTTTGAAGGAGATTGGTATGGTGGCACAATTAGAAATTAGCAAATAAATTTAAAAGCACTTGATTTTTTTTTCTATTCTGATTTTTCCCCTGTTACAGTCTAGTTCAAGTCTAGAATTTCTCTTTAATGTATTTTTTTCATTCTATTACTCATCCAATTTCTTAAGTACCTTGTTCTCTTTGGTGTTCTATAGTGGAAATGGCATTTATTAGTTTGTACAATAATTTAACAAATATTTGAGTGCCCACTAAGTAGCTGGACTTTGAAATAAGACATTCATGGACCACATAGCAGCAGTGTTACTGTAAGGAATTTTTCTAAAACCATGTCTGCCTTTCTCTTTCTTCCTTCTCTCACCTTGTTGCCCTTCCTCCCTCTCAAATATTCTTACATGAACAACAAACATGTATAATAAGCAATCATTTTACAGAGGCTACTTGAACAATTTTAGTACTCTGAACAAAACAGCATGATGAATAATCATCTTTCTTAACAGTGAACTTTCAATAAATTATTGAAACCCAGGAAACACACAAAAGAGACTCAATTTTTACAGATAATGAACAGATATTTATAGTTAATCACATCTTTTAATGTGAATATCTCTATTTGAATGTAAGGCATTAGAACTTGTGAAAAAAAATGAGCCTACAAATAAACACCTGATGTCCTAAAAAAATCTTTTTTTTTCCTAAGCAATGTTCAGTTTGATATGGAATACATGATTGGTACAACCTAAGCATCATCTTCTTACCGTTGGGGACATCTTTGAATATGTAGTGCAATATATACTGATTAAGAATACATCATGAAGTACATATTATTTAAAAAAAAAAAAGGATTAGGGGAACAGGAGAGGAGATTGCAGCTCTGCAACATGACTTGTTTTATAGCCTCTAGTACAAGGTCTAGTTTTTCTGCACAATCTAGGCTGTTCAAAGAATGGATGTATAGGAATTTCAAAAGACCGCTACAGAAAAACACCATGGATCAAATGACTTTATCTAAACATTAAAACCCCTTTAGAGAGATAAGAATAGATCTTCTTATCAAGAAAGATCTGGTACTACCAAGTAAGGGATTCAGGAAGGAGGAGGAGGAGCAAATTGCCATGATACCAGCAGGTGTGCACAAAGTGAGAGCGATGAAATACTGGGTCTAAAGAATTAGTGGAAAAATGTGGCTTATATCCTGCAATATGATGATATATTACTCTTCCTATAATCTCAGTCATTAATCCTCTATTTTAACATATGCTAACTACTGTTGAGGGCTTGCCTACTCATTCCTGTGGTCAGAGCCAGCACCACATAAGATGGTCAATAATATAAGCTTGAGGGATGGCTAGGCAAGTTTCTCTGGTTTAAAACACCTCTGCTGACATTCTGTCTTCAGTGATTCAATTCTCTGGGTTATTGAGCAAACTGCATTGGCATACAATACAGTTGTAATGGTTAGCATGTAATAATAATAATGCAAACATTTGTACAGCTTTCTAATTACAAAGTACTTTCTCATTTCTCATATTACTTAATATAGTAGATCTAGATTATTATTTTTCACTATATAGATGAGGCAAGAGTCCAGGGTGATTATATAACTTGTAAAAATTCATGTAAATAAAACATCTTAAAACCAGCAAAACAATACAGGTAAATGGAAATTCTCAAAAATTATATTAAAGGAATAAAAATTAATTTTACTTTTGTTTAACTAACTGAACCACTATATTTATCTTATCAAAGACTATAACATGGCTTTATAATTTATGTTTAATCACTGAAAACATTTTTCAATACATTCAGCAATAAAAAAGAATATCCTGTCACTAATATCATTCAATAATGTTTCAAAAGTTTCATAAAATGCAGTAAAAAAGAAAATGCAGTATAAAGGAGATTACATATTATCATTGCAAATAAAATAATTGTCTTCATTGGAAAACAAAAATAATCAACTGAAAACCTACTCTGTATGGTAAATTAGTCCCCAAACTGGTTGATTATAAAGTGTACACAGAAAAATCAATATATGTCACACTATTCAAAAGAGCATGATTAAAGACCTAAATATAAATAGCAAAACTGAAAAAATTACATGAAAATATTGAAGGAAATTTTTATGACTTTCAATAGATAATTCCTTCTTAAATAAAACACTACATATAAACTAGTATGTGATTAAATTAAAATAGGCATATGTAATTTAAATATACTGATGTGTGATTTAAATATACAACTAAGCAGGGACTTATAGATAAAACTCCCACCTCCCTGGGACAGAGTACCTGAGGAAAGGGGCAGTTGTGGGCACAGCTTCAGCAGACTTAAACATCTCTGCCTGGCAGCTCTGAAGAGAGCAGTGGAGCTCCCAGCACAGTGTTCAGGCTCTGATAAGGGACACACTGGTTCCCTGCCCTCATGTATCCTGACTGGGAGACACCTCCCTGTAATGGCCAACAGACACCTCATACAGGAGAGGTCTGGCTGACATTTGGTGGGTTCCCCTTAGGGACAAAGTTTCGAGAGAAAGCAACAGTCAGCAATCTTTGCTATTCTGCAGCCCCAACTGGTGACACCCAGGCAAACGGGGTCTGGAGTTGACCTACAGCAAACACCAGCAGACCTGCAGCAGAGGGGCCTGACTGTTACAAGGAAAACTAACAAACAGAATGGAATGGTACTACATAAACAAAAAAGACATCCACTCAGAGACCACCTACGAAGGTCAGCAACTTCAAAGACCAAAGGTTGATAAATGCATGAAGATGGGGAAAAACCAGCACAAAACGGCTGAAAATTCCAAAAACCAGAATGCCTCTTCTCCTTTAAGGGATCACAAATCCTCACCAGCAAGGGAGCAAAACTGGATGGAGAATAAGCTTGATGAATTTTCAGAAGTGGCTTCAGAAGGTGGGTAATAACAAACTCCTCCAAACTAAAGGATTATATTCTAACCCAATGCAAGGAAGCCAAGAACCTTAAAAAAAGGTTAGAAGAATTGCTAACTAGAATAACCAGTTTAGAGAAGAATATAAATGACCTGATGGCTGAAAATCACAGCACAAGATCTTCATAAAGCATACACAAGTATCGATAGCCAAATCAATAAAGCAGAAAAAAGGATATCAGAGACTGAAGGTCAAATCAATGAGATAAAGTGAGAAGGCAAGATTCGAGAAAAAAAAGTTAAAAGAAATGAACATAAACTCCAAGGCACATGGGACTATCTGAAAAGACCAAATCTACATTTGATTGGTGTACCTGAAAGTGACAGGGAGAATGGAACCAAGGTGGAAAACAGTTTTCAGGACATTATCCAGAAGAACTTCCCCAACCTAGCAAGGTAGGCCAACATTCAAATTCAAGAAATACACAGAGCACCACAAAGATACTGCTCAAGAAGAGCAACACCAAGACACATAATCATCAGATTCATCAAGATTTAAATGAAGGAAAAAATATTAAGGACAACCAGAGATAAAGTAAGATTACCCACAAAGGGAAGCCCATCAGACTAACAGTGGATCTCTCAGCATAAACCTTATAAGCCAGAAGAGAGTGGGGCCAATGTTTAACATTCTTAAAGAAAAGAATTTTCAACCCAGAATTTCATATCCAGCCAAACTAAGCTTCATATGTGAAGGAGAAATAAAATCCTTTACAGAGAAGCAAATGTTGAGAGATTTTGTCACCACAAGGCCTGTCTTACAAGAGCTCCTGAAGAAAGCACTAGACGTGGAAAGGAATAACCAGTACTAGCCACTGCAAAAACATACAAAATTGTAAAGACCATTATCATGATGAAGAAACTGCATCAATTGATGGGCAAAATAACAAGTTAGCATCATAATGGCAGGATCAAATTCACACATAATATTAACCTTAAATGAAAATTGGCTAAATGCCTCAATTAAAAGACACAGACTGGCAAATTGGATAGAGTCAAGATCCATTGGTGTGCTGTATTCAGAAGACCCACCTCATATGCAAAGACACACATAGGCTCAAAATAAAGGAATGGAGGAAGATTTACCAAGCAAATTGAGGGCAAAAAAAGCAGAGGTTACAATCCTGCTCTCAGATAAAACAGACTTCAAAGAAGGGCATTACATAATGGTAAAGGGATCAATGCAACAAGAAGACCTAACTATCCTAAATATATATACAGTGAATACAGGAGCACCCAGATTCATAAAGAAAGTTCTTAGAGACCTACAAAGAGACTTAGACTCCCACACAATAATAGTGGGAGACTTTAACACCCCACTGTCAACATTAGATCAACAAGACAGAAAATTAACAAGGATAACCAGGGCTTGAACTCAGATCTGGACTAAGTGGACCTAATAGACATCTACAGAAGTCTCCACCCAAAATCAGCAGAATATACATTTTTCTCAGCACCACATCACACTTATTCTAAAATTGAACACATAATTGGAAGTAACACTCCTCAGCAAATGCAAAAGAACAGAAATCATAGCAAACAGTCTCTCAGACCACAGTGCAATCAAATTAGAACTCAGGAATAAGAAACTCAATCAAAACCACATAACTACATAAGCAACCTGCTTCTGAATGACTACTGGGTAAATAATGAAATTAAGGCAGAAATAAAGATGTTCTTTGAAGCCAATAAGAACAAAGATACAATGTACCAGAATGTCTGGGACACATTTAAAGCAGTGTGTAAAGGGAAATTTATAGCACTAAATGCCCACAATATAAAGCAGGAAAGATAACATTGACACCTTAATATCACAATTAAAAGAACTAGAGGAGCAAGGTCAAACAAATTTAAATGCCAGGAGAAGAGTAGAGCATAACTGAGAGAGAGACATGAAAACCCCATCAAAAAATCAATGATCATGTCATCTGCAAATAGAGACAATTTGACTTCTTCTTTTCCTAATTGAATACTCTTTATTTCTTTTTCTTGATTGATTGCTCTGGCTAGAACTTCCAATACTATGTTGAATGGAAGTGGTGAGAGAGGGCACCCTTGTCTAGTGCCAGTTTTAAAAGGGAATGCTTTCAGCTTTTGCCCATTCAGTATGATATTGGCTGTGGGTTTGTATTAAATAGCTTTTATTATTTTGAGATATGTTCCATCGATACCTAGTTTATTGAGAGTTTTTAGCATAAAGGGCTGTTGAATTTTGTCAAAGGCTTTCTCTGCATCTATTGAGATCATCATGTGTTTTTTTGTCTTTGGTTCTGTTTATGTGATGGATTATGTTTATAGATTTGCATATGTTGAACCAGCCTTGCATCCCCAGGATGAAGACGACTTGATGGTGATGGATAAGCTTTTCGATGTGCTGTTAGATTAGGTTTCCTACTATTTTATTAAAGATTTTTGCATCAATGTTCATCATGGATATTGTATATTTAGAGGACCCCATCATCTCAGCCCAAAACCTCCTTAAGCAACTTCAGCAAAGTCTCAGGATACAAAATCAATGTGCAAAAATCACAAACATTTCTATTCACCAATAACAAACAGCCATATCATGAGTGAACTCCCATTCACAACTGCTGCAAAGAGAATAAAATACCTAGGTATAAAACTAAAAAGGTACATGAAGGACCTCTTGAAGGATAACTACAAACCACTGCTCAAGGAAATAAGAGAGGACACAAACAGATAGAAAAGCATTACATGCTCATGGTTACGAAGAATCAATATCATAAAAATGGCCATGGTGCCCAAAGTAATTTACAGATTCAATGCTATCCACATCAAGCTACCATTGACTTTCTTCACAGAATGGGAAAAAAAACCACCTTAAACTTCATATGGAACCAAAGCAGAGCGTGTATAGCCAAGATAATCCTAAGCAAAAAGAACAAAGCTGGAGGCATCATGCTACCTAACTTCAAACTATACTACCAGGCAGTAGTAGTTAAAACAGCATGGTAATGGTACCAAAACAGAGATATAGACCAATGGAACAGAACAGAGACCTTGGAAGTAATGCCACACATCTGCAACCATGTGATCTTTTGCAAACCTGACAAAGCAATGCAAAAGGGATTCCTTGTTTAATAAATGATGTTGGGAAAACTGGCTAGCCATGTTCAGAAAGCTGAAACTGGACCCCTTTCTTATAACTTATAAAAAATTAACTCTAGATGGATTAAAGATTTAAAGATAAGGCCTAATACCATAAAAACCCTAGAAGAAAACCTAGGCAATGCCATTCAGGACATAGGCAAGGACTTCATGACTAAAACACCAAAAGCAATGGCAACAAAGCTAAAATAGACAAATTGGATCTAATTAAACTTAAGAGCTTTTGCACAGCAAAAGAAATAATCATTAGAGTTAACTGGCAATGAACAGAATGGGAAAAAAATATTTGCAAGCTACCCATCTCACAACAGGCTAATATCCAGAATCTACAAAGAACTAAAAGTTACAAGAAAAAAAAAAAAAAACTCCATCAAAAAGTGGGTGAAGGATATGAATAGACACTTCTCAAAATAAGACATTTATACAGAAAACAAACATATGAAAAATGCTCATCATCACTGGTTATTAGCGAAATGCAAATCAAAACCACATTGCGATACCATCTCACGCCAGTTAGTATGGAAATCATTAAAAAATCTGGAGACAACAGATGCTAGAGAGGATGTGGAGAAATAGGAACACTTTTACACTGTTGGTGGGAGTGTAAATTAGTTCAACCATTATGGAAGACAGTGTGGTGATTCCTCAAGGATCTAGAACTAGAAAAAACATTTGGCCTAGCAATCCCATTAGTGGGTATATACCGAAAGGGTATAAATCATTCTAGTATAAAGATGCATGCACATGTATGTTTATTGTGGCACTGTTTACAATAGCAAAGACTTGGAACCAACCCAAATGGCCATCAATGATAGACTGGATAAATAGATATATACACCATAGAATACTATGCAGCCCTAAGCTGGAAACCATCATTCTCAGCAAACTGACACAGAACAGAAAACCAAACACGGCATGTTCTCATTCATAAGTGGGTGTTGAACAATGAGAACACAGGGACACAGGAAGGGGAACATCAAACACTGGGGCCTGTTGTGGGGTGGGAGGGACTAGGGGAGAGATAATAGGTGGTAGGGGGATTGCAGAGGGATAACATTAAGAGAAATATCTAATGTAGGTGACGGGGGATGGATGCAGCAAACCACCATGGCATGTGTATACCTATGTAACAATACTGCACAATCTGCACATGTACCCCAGAACTTAAAGTATAATAAAAAAAAAAAAGAAAAAAAAAATCAATGAATCCAGGATCTGGTTTTTTGATAAGATAATCAAAATAGAACACTAGCCAGACTAATAAAGAATAAAAGAGAGAAGAATCAAATAGATGCATTAAAATATGATAAGGAGATATAGCCACTGATCCCACAGAAATACAAACTACCATCAGAGAATACTATAAATACCTCTACGGAAATAAACTAGAAAATGTAGAGGAAACGAATTAATTCCTGGACACATATACCCTCCCAAGACTAAACCAGGAAGAAGTTGAATACCTGAATAGACCAATAACAAGTTCTGAAATTGAGGCAGCTATTAATAGCCTGCCAACTAAAAAAAGTCCAGGACCAGATGGGTTCACAGCTAATTCTACCAGAGGTACAAAGAGGAGCTGGTACCACTCCTTCTGAAAATATTCCAAACAATAGAAAAAGAGGGAATCTTCCCTAACTCATTTTATGAGGCCAGCATTATCTTGATACCGAAACTTGACAGGAAAGTAACAATAAAAAAGAAAATTTCAGGCCGATATCCTTGATGAACATCGATGTGAAAACCATCAATAAAATATTGGCAAACTGAATCCAGCAGCAAATCCAAAAGCTTATCCATCAAGTCAACTTTATCCCTGGAATACAAGGCTGCTTCAACATATACAAATCAATAATAATAATAAAAAAAAACCCAGACGACAGATGATGGCTTGAAGTAAGTGATTCTGGAAGCATGGATGAAGGAGATTTAAAGATCAATTTACATGTGGGATTATGATACAGAAGGAATTAAGGATAGGCTTCAGAGAGTATGTAAACTTTCCCCCAGATAGGTAAATGTATATGATTTTGCATATTTTCTGGGGAAATAACATAGATTTTATTAGATTCCCAAATAAGTTCATAACTGAGAAACAAGTTTCAAATTATTGTATTGTGCTATTTTCATAATCACACTTTACTTAAAGACATATCTTTTGACACTGTTTATTTGGGTAACATTGCCAGATATAACAATTAATAATAAAAAGACAGAATGGGGTGCAGGACTTAGCAAATAAAAATGTACATTTAGACCAGGCCCAGGGACTCATGCCTGTAATCCCAGCGCTTTGGGAAGCTGAGGCAGGTGGATCACCTGAGATCAGGAGTTTGAGACCTTCCTGGTAATAAAAATACAAAAATTAGCCAGGCATGGTGGCACACACCAGTAGTCCCAAATACTCAGGAGGCTGAGGCAGAAGAATTGCCTGAACCTGGGAGATGGAGGTTTCAGTGAGCTAAGAAAAAAAAAAATCAATAAACATATTCATCACATAAACAGAACCAATGACAAAAACCAATAGATGCAGAGAAGGCCTTCGATAAAATTCAACAGCACTTCATGCTAAAAACTCTCAATAAACTAGGTATTGATGGAATATATCTCAAAATAATAAGAGGTATTTATGACAAACCCACAACCAATATCATACTAAATGTGTAAAAACTGGAAGCATTCCCTTTGAAAACTGGCACATGACAAGGATGCCCTCTCTCACCACTCCTATTCAACATAGTATTGGAAGTTCTGGCGAGGGCAATCAACCAAGAGAAAAAAATAATAAAGGATATTCAATTAGGAAAAGAGGAATCAAATTGTCACTGTTTGCAAATGGCATGACTGTATATTTAGAAAACCTAGTTGTCTCAGCCCAAAATCTCCTTAAGCTGATAAGCAACTTCAGCAAAGTCTCAGGATCCAAAATCAGTGTGTAAAAATTACAAGCATTCCTATACACCAATAACAGAGCACTAAATTATGAGTGAGCTCCCATCCACAATTGCTACAAAAAGAATAAAATACCTAAAAATACAACTTATAAGGGATGTGAAGGACCACTTCAAGGAGACCTACAAACCACTGCTCAAGGAAATGAGAGGACACATACAAATGCAAAAACCTTCCATGTTCATGGATAGGAAGAATCAATATTATGAAAATGATCATAGCGCCCAAAATAATTTATAGATTCAATGCTATACCAATCAAGCTACCATTGACTTTATTCACAGATTTGGAAAACACTACTTTAATTTCATATGGAACCAAAAAAAGAGCCTGCATAGCCAGACAATCCTAAGCAATAAGAACAAAAGTGGAGGCATTACGTTATCTGACTTCAAACTTAAAGCTACAGTAACAAAAGCAGCATGGTACTGGTACCAAAACAGATACATAGACCAATGGAACAGAATAGAGACCTCATCTACAACAATCTGATCTTTGATAAACCTGACAAAAACAAGCAATGGGGAAAGAATATGCTATTTAATAAATGGTGTTGTAAAAACTGACTAGCCATGTTCAGAAAGCTGAAACTGTGTCCCTTTGTTATACCTTATTCAAAAATTCACTCAAGATGGATTAAAGACTTAAATGGAAGACTAAAACTCATAAAAACCCTAGAAGGAAATCTAGGCAATACCATTTAGGACATAGGAATGAGGAAAGACTTCACAACTAAACCACCAAAAGCAATAGCAACAAAAGCCAAAATAGACAAATAAGATATAATTAAATTAAAGAGCTTCTGCACAGCAACAAGACTGTTATCAGAGTAAATAGGCAATCTAAAGAACAGGAGAAAATCTTTGTAATCTATACATCTGACAAAGGACTAATATTCAGAGTCTATAAAAACTTAAGCATATTTACAAGAAAACAACCCCATCAAAAAGTGGGTGAAGGATATGAATAGATACTTCTCAAAATAAGACATTTATGCAGAAAACAAACATATGAAAAATGCTCATCACTGGTCATTAGAGAAATGCAGATCAAAACCACATCGAGATACCATCTCATGCCAGTAAGAATGGTGATCATTAAAAACTCAGGAAACAACAGATGCTGGAAAGGATGTGGAGAAATAGAAATGCTTTTACACTGTTGGTGGGAGTGTAAATTAGTTCAACCATTGTGGAAGACAGTGTGGCGATTCCTCAAGGATCTAGAACTAGTAATATCATTTGACCCAGCAATCCCATTATTGGGTATATGCCCAAAGGGTTATCAATTATTCTGCTATAAAGACACATGCACAGGCTTGTTTATTGTGGCACTGTTTACAATAGCAAAGACTTGGAACCAACCCAAATGTCCAACAATGATAGACTGGATAAAGGAAATGTGGCACATATATACCATGGAATATTATGCAGCCATAAAAAGGATGAGTTCATGTCCTTTGCAGGGACATGGATGAAGCTGGAAACCATCTTCCTCAGCAAACTGACACAAGAACCAAAAACCAAACAGTGCATGTTTTCACTCATAATTGGGTGTTGAACAATGAGAACACATGGACACAGGGAAGGGAATATAACACACTGGGGCCTGTCAGGGGTTGGGGGTTACGGGTGGGATAGCATTAGGAGAAATACCTGATGTGGATGATGGGTTGATAGATGCAGCAAACCACCATGGCACATGTATACCTATGTAACAAACCTGCACATTCTGCACATGTACCCCAGAACTTAACGTATAAAAAAAAGAACCTGAAAAATTTAAATAAAAGGCTAAAACCAAAAAATTGTGTGTGTATATATATATACACATATATATGACTAAGTAAAAACATAAATAATCTTCAAAAACAAATATACTGTGAAAAATATCTTTGATATAGAAAAAGAGAATAAGCAGACTAGATTAAAAGAAAAAGTTTGCACATAATATAGGAAATGAGAGCACTGACTTTGGTTCTCCTGCTGTAGTTTGAATCCCAGTTCACCTGCTTACCAGCTGTATAGTATAACCTTGAGAAAGTATTTCAACTTCTCTAGGTTCAGTCTCATTTTGTAAAACAGAAATTAAAATATTGCCTACCTCATAGAGTTGTTATAAGGTTTAATTCAGTTCATATTTATCAAGATTTTAAACTGGAACCTCACACATAATAACCACAGTATGTGTTTGTTAAATAGATGAAACTACTAAGAAAATGATTAAAAAAAAAAAAAAAACCGCTAGAAAAATGACAAAGCACTCTTAGAAAAAGGTCACATGAGTAGCTAGTAAAAATACAAAGACATGCTCAACCTAAGCTAGTAATAAGAAAAATGCAAGCTAAAACTCTATCAGATTGACAATAAATTTAAAATACTGACAATATTTTGATATATTAAATATTTTCTCAGATGGAAGAAGAGAATAGTTTGGAAGTAATTTTGTCAGTTTCTATTAAAATTTAAAATAGTACAAAATTTTACTACCTAAGGGAAAAACTGGCACATTAAAAAGTGCAAAGATACAAATAGCAGTATAATTTGTACTAACAACAATGAAACTAACTCCAATGTCCAAATGGCAAAATATAAAATGGGACATTCAGGATATTACATATTGTGTAATCTGGGGAGATGCTTTTCACATCTTTAACATTAGAATTTAACTTAATGAGAAAAAAAATCAAGTAAAATTAAACTATAAAACCCCACTGATTAACATGAAGGAGGACTTGGTTAAAGAAAAAAAACAAACTATACTACAAACACTTAACAGTAAAGATAGACTTTCTCCTCCAAATTAATGCCACCTCAGTTAAAATAGTTATGTCAATATTGACCTTATAAAATGTTTATAAAGTTTATCTGTAAAAAATACGAACAAAAATTACCAAGATAAAACTTCTAAAGGAAAATACGTTTGGAGGGTTTGCGCTGCCAGGTATTGAAATGTATAATAAACACACAACAATGGAAACAGTAGAAGAGGAGAATGGCATTATCTGTTAACTGAATTAGTTTTCTGTTGCTACTGTGACAAATTACCATAAACTTAGTGGCCTAAAACAACACAAATTTACTGTCTAATAGATCTAGATGTCAGAAGTTCAAAATGGGTTTGCTGGACTAAAATCAAGTATTGGCATACTGTGTTCCTTCTGGAGGTTCTAGGGAATAATTTATTTCCTTCCTTTTTTGGGTGCTAGAGTCTGCTTAATTCCTTGACTCTGGATCCCTTCAACATCTTCCAAGCAAGCTGCTTCAAAGCTAGCAGCATCTTCAAATCTCCATGGCATCATTTTGATACTCTGTATTTATTCTCACAGCTTCTCACAAAGGGCTCATCTGGATAATCCAGGATAATAACCCATCTCAGTGTCCTCTCCTTTCCTTAATCACATATATAAAGTGCTTTTTACCTTTTCCTGGGGTTCCTGGGATTAGGGGTGAACATCTTTTGGGGTTATTCTAGTACCTGCCAAATTATACAACACAATTTATGTGTTTTTTTAAAATGTTTTTGTAAACAGCATATGGCTATGTAAATAATATAAAATATAAATATTAAATATTGTAAGTTTAATATGAAACATAAAATACGAAGTACCCCTCACCCCATCAAGATAAAGGGCATTCCTCTCATCCCAAGAGTTCTATCATGCACCGTGTCAGTCAACTTCCTCTTCCACCATCCCTACAAAAACAGTGATATTCTGTCACTGCAGATTAAATTTGTCTTTTTAACATTTCATAAAAATAGAATCATACAGCACGAACTCTTTTTTATGTCTTGTCCCTTTTATGAAGCAGACTGTTTTATAGTTTAACCATTGTTATATGTATCAGTAGTCTCTTATTTTTCATTCGTGAATAGTATTTCATGGTACAGAATTATCATTGCCATACTAATTGTGACAGGCAGACTTCTAAGAATGGCTCCCGAAGATCCTCACTCTTGTAAAACGTCCCTCCTCTTTGAGTGTAAGTGGAACTTCGACATAAGAGGAGATGTCACTATTGCAATTATGTTGCATTCCATGGCAAAAGGGCATTATTTCAGAAAGTCAAATTGAAGCACAGGAGTCTTTTAAGTGGAGGTTTTTAATGGCTGGTTTACAGAAGTCAGAGATTTAAAACACAAGGAGGCTGTACTTATCATTGCTACCTTTAAAGAAGAAGTAGACATATACCATGGATTTAGGGTAACTTTTAGGAACCAACAGCAATCCAAAGTCAAAAGCTAGCTAGGAAGGAAAAACCTAATTCCTACAACTACAAAAAAAAACAACAACAACAACAAAAAAAAAAAACAAAAAAAAAAACAAACCAGAATTTTATCAGCTTCTTGAATGAGATTGGAAACAGATTCTTTCACAGACCCTTCAGATCAGAGTCCATCCTTGATTTTGGCTTTGTGAGACCTTAAGCAAATAATTTAGCTAAGTCTGTCCGGACTTCTGACCTACAGAACTTTATCATAATATATGGATAGACACTGCTTTACACAAGAGTTTGGGGGTAACTTTTATGCAGCAGTAGTAAACTAATATACTCATTAACCTGTTAATGAACATTTGAGTTGCTCCCAGTTTGGACTATTATAAATAAAGGTACAATAAACTCTAGTTTAAATCTTATTTTCATTTTTCTTGGGTAGATGTGTAGAAATGAAATTGCTGAGTCACTCTGTAAGAGTATGTTTTTCTCTGTAAAAAATTGTCAATCAGTTTCAAAAGTGGTTGCATTGTTTTGTATCCCCATCTGCAATGCAAGAGAGTTCCAGTTATTCCGTATCCTGAACACCACTTTATATTGTCAGTGTTTTTATGTTAGGCTTTTTTGTGGGCACGTTGTAAAAATCGCCATGGTATTCTAAAGAAGGAAAAGTTTACCTACACCCTCTTAGAGTTTCTAAGTAGGCCAGAGGATTTAGTTGACATAAAACAGATAAACAGGGAAAAAAAAAAAATAACTCTCTAAAGAAAATCTATTAAAAAGTACAAAATTTTACATGTATGTGGGAGTGCACAGGAAAATGAAGACCTAAAGAAGCAGTTATAGCCAAATGTTTACATACTAAATAGGACCAAAAGTAATAAATTGTGAAAACCTGACAAAACATAGGGATATGGGCTAGGATATTTAATTATGGAGAAGTGACTAGAGATATTGAGAGTTAGTTTACCAAGGTTGCTTTGTGCAGATTTTCTTTGGTCTGGACTCCCCATCTTTGGTGATAAGAGTATCTTTCTTCCTCCTGACATAGGGATACTGTCTTTCACATGGGGATTTCATCTCCTGCTTTCAAGAAGGAAAAGGAGGATCAGAGTGCCCCCTTCTTGTATCTGCTATTTTCTGAAGTGCCTTTAACTGAAAATAATTCTTATGTCAAAATGGAATATTTGGTGCTGGCATATTTGGCCACTTTTCAAAATAATTACTATAAATCTTTAATTTTAGCATCTTTTCCTGTACTTATTGGACATTTGTATGTTTTATGAACATATAATTTGATATTATTTTATTATTGAGTTATGAGTTTTTACGTAGTTTTACTACATGACCTTTGTCAGATGTATTGTGAATGTAATTTTTCAGCTTCTAGCTTGCCTTTTTATTTTTCTTAATGTCTCCCGACAAGCAGAAATTAAAAACTTTAATAATTTAAAAATTATTAAAGTTAAATGTATTTATTAATAAAATCAATTTTTTCATTTTTTTAAATTTAAGGTTAGTATTTTAGTGTATCCTTGCCTTAGAAATCTTTGCCTCCCCTAAGACTAGGAAGATTTTCTTTAGTATTTCCTTCAAGAATTTTCAGAGTTTCACAGTTTATATGTTATACAGTTAGTGTGAAATTTAGTATCTTTTGCCAGGTATGTTAGGCAGGACTCTAAGCTTTCCCTGAAGATTTCCCACCTCCCTGTGAACTTGATATACTTTACTGCTGTTATTAAGTTATATATATGGTATAGTTGACTTGAAAATAAATTATTCAGCGAGTCTAACCTGATCACAAGCACACGTTAAAAGCAGAGAGTTGGTTAGTGCTGCCAAGATGGCCAAATAGGAACATCTCTGGTCTGCAGCTCCCAGGTAGACCAGTGCAGAAGGTGGGTGATTTCTGCATTTCCAACTAAGGTACCCTGTTCATCTCATTGGGGCTGGTTAAAGAGTGGGTGCAGCATATGGAGGGCAAGCAGAAGCAGGGTGGGGCATCGCCTCAACCAGGAAGTGCAAGGAGTGGGGGAACTTCCTTTTCCCAGCCAAGCAAAGCCATGAGGGACTGTGATAACCAGCCTCGGTACTATGCTTTTCCCACAGTTTTTGCAATATGCAGACCAGGAGATTCCCTCATGTGCCTACACCACCAGGGCCCTGGGTTTCAAGCACAAAACTGGGTGGCTGTTTGGGCAGACACCAAGCTAGCTGTAGGAGGCTTTTTTTTCATACCCCAGTAGTACCTGGAATGCCAGCAAGACAGAACCATTCACTCCCCTGGAAAAAAAGCTGAAGCCAGAGAGCCAAGTGGTCTTGCTCAGTGGATCCCATTCCCAAGAAACCCAGCAACCTAAGAACCACTGGTGTGAAGTTCTCACTGCAGGCACAACAGTCTGAAGTTTACCTGGGATGTTCAAGCTTGGTGGGGGTAGGGGCTTCCACCATTACTGAAGTTTGAGTAGGCAGTTTTCCCCTTACAGTGATAAGGAGACTGGTAGGTAGGGACTGGGAAGAACACAACACAGTGTAGCAAAGTGGATGTTGCCAGACTGCCCCTCTAGATTCCTCCTCTTGGCAGGGCATCTCTGACAGAAAGGCAGCAGCCCCAGTCAGGGGCTTACAGATAAAACTCCCAACTCACTGGGACAGAGCACCTGGGGGAAGGGGCTGCTGTGGGTACAACTTCAGTGGACTTAAATCTTCCTGCCTGTTGGCTCTGAAGAGACCAGTGGATCTCCCAGCACAGCACTTGAGCTCTGCTAAGGGACAGACTGCCTCCTCAAGTGGGACCCTGAGCCCATGCCTCCTGAATGGGAGCCGCCTTTCAACAGGGATTGATAGACACATCATACAGAAGAGTTCCAGCTGGCATCAGGCTGGTGCCCAATTGAGATGAAGCTTCCAGAGGAAGAAGTAGGCAACAACCTTTGCTGTTCTGCAGCCTCCACTGGTGATACCCAGGCAAATAGGGTCTGGAGTGGACCTCCAGCAAACTACAGAAGACCTGCAGAGGAAGAGCCTGACTGTTAGAAGAAAAACTAACAAACAGAAAGGAATAGCATCAACATCAACAAAAAGGACATCCACACAGAAACCCCATCCAAACTACACCAACCTCAAAGATCAAAAGTAGATAAATCAATGAAGATGAGGAAAAAACAGTACAAAAAGGCTGAAAATTCCGAAAACGAGAATGCCTCTTCTCCTCCAAATGATCACAACTTCTCTCAGCAGGGGCACAAAACTGGACAGAGAATGAGATTGACAAACTGACAGAAGTACGCTTCAGAAGGTTGGTAATAACAAACTCCTCTGAGCTGAAGGTGCATGTTCTACCCAAATGCAAGGAAGTGAAGAACCTTGAAAAAAGGTTAGAGGAATTGCTAACTAGAATAACCAGTTAAGAGAAGACATAAATGACTTGATGGAGCTGAAAAACACAGCACAGGAACTTTATTAAGCACACACAAGTATCAACAGCCAAATTAATCAAGCAGAAGAAAGAATATCAGAGATTGAAAATCAACTTACTAAAATGAGGTGTGAAAACAAGACTAGAGAAAAAAAGATTGAAAAGAAATGAACAAAGCCTCTAAGAAATATGGGACTATGTGAAAAGACCAAACCTACATTTGACTGGTGTACCTGAAAGTGATGGGAGAATGGAACCAAGTTGGAAAACACACTTCAGGATATTATCCAGAAGAACTTTCCCAATATAGCAAGACAGGTCAACGTTCAAATTCAGGAAATACAGAGAACACCACTAAGATACTCCTCAAGAAGTGTAACCCCAAGAAACATAATTGTCAGATTCTCCATGGTTGAAACCAAGGAAAAAATGATAAGGACAGCCAGAGAGAAAGGTCAAGTTCCCTAAAAGGGTAGCCCATCAAATTAAGAGCAGATCTCTGCAGAAATTGTATAAACCAGAAGAGAGTGAGGGCCAATGTTCAACATTCTTAAAGAATTTTCTACCCAGAATTTCATATCCAGCCAAACTAAGTTTTGTAACTGAAGAAGAAATAAAATCCTTTACAGAGAAGCAAATGCTGAGGGATTTTGTCCCATAATGCCTGCCTTACAAGAACTCCTGAAGGAAGCACTAAATATGGAAAGGAAAAACTGGTACCATCCACTGCAAAAACACACCAAAATATAAAGAGTCAGACATTATGAAGAAACTGCATCAACTAATGTGCAAAATAACCAGCTAGCATCATCATGACAGGATCAAATTCACACATAGCAATATTAACCTTATATGTAAATGGGCTAAATACCCCAATTAAAAGACACAGGCAAATTGGATAGAGTCAAGACTCATCAGTATGCTGTATTCCAGAGACCTACCTCACATGCAAAGACAGACATAGGCTCAAATAAAGGGATGAAGGAATATTTACAAGCTAATGAACAGCCAAAAAAAAAAAAAGGAAAAGGAAATAAAAAAAAATGCAGGGTTGCAATTCTAGTCTCTGATAAAACAGACTTTATTTATTTTTATTTATTTATTTTTTTTTGAGACAGAGCTTCACTCTTGCTGTCCAGGCTGAAGCACAATGGTACGATCTTCACTCACTGCAACCTCTGCCTCCTGGTTTAAACCAAATATCTTGCCTCAGCCTCCTGAGTAGTTGGGATTACAGGCATAAGCCACCACACCTGGCTAATTCAGCATTTTAGTAAAAACAGTGTTTCTCCATGTTGGTCAGGCTGGTCTTGGACTCCTGACCTTAGGTGATCCCCCGCCTTGACCTCCCAAAGTGCTGGAATTACAGGCATGAGCCATCACACCCAGCCTTAAAACAGAGTTTATACCAACAAAGAACAAAAAAGACAAAGAAGGGCTTTACATAATAGTAAAGGGATCAATACAGCAAGAAGAGCTAACTATCCTAAATATATATGCACTCACTACAGGATCACCCAGATACATAAACCATGTTCTTAGAGACCTACAAAGAAACTTACCCTCCCACACAATAATAGTAGGAGACTTTGACACCCCCACATCAATATTAGACAGATCAATGAGACAGAAAATTAACAAGAATATTCAGGTCTTGAACTCAGCTCTAGACCAAGTGGACTTAACAAACATCTATAGAACTCTTTACCCCAAAACAACAGAATATATGTTCTTCTCAGCACCACATAGCATGTGTTCTAAAATCAACCACATAATTGGAAGTAAAACACTCCTCAGCAAATGCAAAAGAACAGAAATCATGACAGCCTTTCACACCACAGTGCAATCAAATTGGAACTCAGGATTAAGAAACTCACTCAAAACCACACAACCACACAGAAATCAAGCAACCTGCTCCTGAATGACTACTGGGTAAATAATAAAAATAAGGAAGAAATAACAAAGTCTTTAAAACCAATGAGAACAAAGACACTAAGAGAATCTCTGGGACACAGCTAAAGCAATGTTTAGAGGAAAATTTATAGCACGAAATACCCAAATCAGAAAGCAGGAAAGGTCTAAAGTCAACACTCTAACATCACAATTCAAAGAACTAGAGAAGCAAGAACAAATTCAAAGGCTAGTAAAAGACAAGAGATAAATAAGATCAGAGCAGAACTGAAAGAGATAGAGAAACAAAAATAGCTGCAAAAAAGAATTAAATACAGGTGCTGGTTTTTTTTTTTTTTTTTTTTAAGATTAAGAAAACAGACCGCTAGCCAGACTAAGAAGAAAAGAGAGAAGAATCAAATAGACACAATAAAAAATGATAAACGGGATATCACTGATCCCACAGAAATAGAAACTACCATCAGAGAATACTATAAACACCTCTACACAAATAAACTAGAAAATCTAGAAAAAATGGTAAACTCCTGGATACATACACCTTTCCAAGAGTAAACCAGGAAGAAATTGAATCCCTGAATAGACCAATAAATAGTTCTGAAATTGAGGCAGTAATTAATAGTCTACCAAACATTAAAAAAAAAAAAAAAAGACCAGAAGCAGATGGGATTTGCAGCGGAATTTTACCAGAGGTACAAAGAGGAGCTGGTACCATTTCTTCTGAAACTATTCCAAACAATAGAAAAAGAGGGACTCCTCTCTGACTCATTTTATGAGGCCAGCATCATCCTGATTCCAAAACCTGGCAGAGACACAACAAAAAAGAAAATTTCAGGCCAATACCGCTAATGAACATCAATGCAAAAGTCCTCATTAAAATACTGGCAAACTGCATCCAGCAACACATCAAAAAGCTTATCCACCATGATCAGGTTGGCTTCATCCCTGTGATGCAAGGCTGGTTCAACATATGCAAATTAATTAACATAATTCATCACTTTAACAGAACCAATGAAAAAAACTACATGATTACCTCAGTAGATGCAGTAAAGTTCTTCAATAAAATTTAACACCCCTGAATGCTAAAAACTCTCAATAAAATAGGTATTGATGGAACATATCTCAAAATAATAAGAGCTATTTATGACAAATCCATAGCCAATATCATGCTGAACAGGCAAAAACTGGAAGCATTCTCTTTGAAAATCAGCACAAGATGAGGATCCCCTCTCTCACCACTCCTATTTGACATAGTATTGGAAGTTCTGGCCAGAGCAGTCAGGCAAGAGAAAGAAATAAAGGTTATTTACCTAGGAAGAGAGGAAGTCAAATTGTCTGTATTTGTAGACAACATGATTGTATATTTAGAAAACCTCATCGTCCCAGCCCAAAAACTGTTTAAGTTGATAAACAACTTCAGCAAAGTCTCGGGATACAAAATCAATGTGCAAAAATCACAAGAATTCCTATACACCAATAATAGACGAGCAGAGAGACAAATCATAAGAGAACCCCCATTCACAATTGCTACAAAGAAAATAAAATACCTAGGAATACAACTAACAACGGACCTGAAGGATCTCTTCAAGGAGAACTACAAACCACTGCTCAAGGAAATGAGAGAGAACACAAATGGAAAAACTTTACATGTTCACGGATAGGAAGAATCAATATTGGGAAAATGGCCCAAAGCAATTTATAGAGTCAATACATATTGCCCAAAGCAATTTACAGAGTCAATACTATTCCCATCAAGCTACCACTGGCTTTCTTCACAGAATTAGAGAAACTACTTTAAATTTCATATGGAACCAAAAAAGAGCCCACATAGCCAAGACAATCCTAAGCAAACAAACAAAAACAAAACAACAACAACAACAAAAACAAAGCTGGAGCCATCATGCTACCTGACTTCAAACTATACTACAAGCATACAGAAACCAGAACACCATGGTACTGGTATGAAAACAGATATAGACAAATTGAACATAACAGGGGCTTCAGAAATAATGCCATACATCTACAACCATCTGATTTTTGACGAACGTGACAAAAACAAGCAATGGGGAAAGGATTCCCTATTTAATAAATGGTGCTGGGAAAACTATCTAGTCATATGCAGAAAACTGAAACTGGACCCCTTCCTTACACCTGTACAAAACTTATCTCAAGATGGATTAAAGGCTTAAACATAAGTTCTAAAACCATAAAAACCCTAGAAGAAAACCTACGCAATACCATTCAGGACATGGGCATGGACAAAGATTTCATGACTAAGACACCAAAAATATGGCAACAAAACCCAAATTTGACAAATGGGATATAATTAAGCTAAAGAGCTTTTGCACAGCAAAAGAAACTATTACCAAAGTGAACAGGCAACCTACAGAATGGGAGAAAATTTTTGCTATCTGTCCATCTGACAAAAGGCTAATATCCAGAATCTACAAAGAACTAAAATAAAATTACAAGAAAAAAAAAACCCATCAAAAAGTGAGCAAAAGATATGAACAGACACTTCTCAGAAGAAGACATTTATGCAGCCAACAAACATATGAAAAGAAAGCTCATCATCACAGGTCATAGATAAATGCAAATCAAAACCACATTGAGATACCATCTCACGCCAGTTAGAATGGAGATCATTAAAAGTCAGGAGACAACAGATGCTGGCGAGGATACAAAGAAATAGAAATACTTTTACACTGTTGGTGGGAGTATAAATTAATTCAACCATTGTGGAAAATAGAGTGAAATTAGTTCAACTATTGTGGAAGTTCCTCAAGGATTCAGAACCAGAAATACCATTTGACCCAGCAATCCCATTACTGGGTATATACCCAAAGGATTATAAATCATTCTATTATAAAGACACATGCACATGTATGTTTACTGCAGCACGAGTTATAATAGTAAAGGCTTGGAACCAACCCAAGTGTCCATCAATGACAGACTGGATAAAGAAAATGTGGCTAATATATACCATGAAATACTAACAAGCCATATAAAAGGATGAATTCATGTCCTTTGCAGGGACAGGGATGAAGCTGGAAACAATCATCCTCAGCAAACTAATACAGGAACAGAAAACCAAACACCTCACTCATAAGTGGGAGCTGAGCAGTGAGAACACATGGACACAGGGAGGGGACTATCACACACTGGGGCCTGTTGCAGGATTGGAGGAAAGGGGAGGGAGAGCTTAGGACAAATACCTAATGCATGCAGAGCTTAAAACCTAGATGACAGGTTGATAGGTTCAGCAAACCACCATGGCACATGTATTTCTATGCAACAAACTTGCACCTTCTGCACATGTATCCCAGAACTTAAAGTAAAATAAATAAATTAATTAAAGGCAGAGACTTTTCTCTGGAAGAGCTGAGGAAGTCAGAGGGCATCATGGTGTGAGCAACTAGAGGGGGATGTGACTTGAGGAAGGTTCTCCTTTGCTGAGATGGATACAACGATGAAGCAAGGGTTGGAGACTGACCTTCAGGAGCTGATTCTGTTCACTTCTTTTCAGAAAAAGAATCTGTTACCCCAAGAGATAAATGAGCTTATCCACTGTCACAGTGCTATTAAATAACACTGATTACAAATTCAAAATCATTTTTTCCTGATTACAAATAATGTCTTTCCATTCTGCCACATTAGCTTCCACGGGTTTCATCTGTCAACTCTGATGTCTAAGACGCAATCATCAAGATCTAAACATAATTAAATTTTTTATAATATCAGACTATTACACAGTGCAGTAAGATACTAAATTAATATTTGAATACCTAAGAAAGAGTGAATAAAAGAGTCTAGAAACTCTGTTTACTAAGTTTTAAGTCCCCATATTGCCTACCATATGATGTTGCACACTCCTCCACTGGCTCTGAGTTTCCTGTTAGAAAGAGATAGTTAAAACATTTAAAAAATAATTACATAATAATTGACTCTCTTTGTTCTTTAATGTGTATATTTATCACCTGAGGCTTTGCTTAAACTGTATATTTGGATTTAATAGTTTAAAGATAGGCCTGGGTCTGCATTTCTAATGAATTCCTTGCCAATGGAGATGCTACTATTCCACAGAGCACACTGAATTAGTGCATTTGTTAAAAAAAAAAAAAAATAGGGAATTTGAATTTGACATAGAGTATAATAATAGCCCAACAGAAGTAAAGCCATTCAGTGGTCCCAGTGATACCAGTATACCCATGTATGAAGGGCTCCCAAATATTCGAATAATTTATTTATATAGATTTTTTGAAACTCACCTATAAAAACCAAGTTTCACTAGAATGAAGTTAGTGGTGGCAAAAGACCTATTTATAGTACCCTGAGATGGTTAGGACTTAGGATCATATGAAATATAAAGTTAACCTTCAGAGAAAGGAACCTCTCGTCTACTATCAGTTTAACTTTTCATATCTTTGAAAAGCAAACAATATTCATTCATCTGTTTCATGGCTGACTTTTAATGACAAAGTTAATATATTGCTAATTTGTGATATAATTAATAGCTTCTAATCCTTAGATTAGACAAAGATTAGTTTACAAGGAGTTCATTAAGCTCTGTTAATAAATTCAATCCCTAGATTGTGCTTTTAGTTTGAAATGCAATATGGGTTTCCATCTCTCATTTAATCAAATGCAGAAAAATGCTGCCACACTTGAAATCTCTTGAATTATCTTTTTTGGTTGGTTGATTTTTTTAAACAAAAGTCTAGTGAACTTATGTACAAAGCATTCTTAAAACTTGCAGATTTGTACAACGCAGTGTATTTTTCTTATTTTGATATTTATTGGAATATATTTGTTTTATGGAAAATGTCCTAGGATGTAAGTATACATTTAACATAACATCTTCAATGACAACATCTTAAAGTTTCAGCTGAAATGTACTATGATATGAAGTTTTATTATATTAAATACATTTGTTAATACAAGTGTATACATTTTTCTCTAGAAACTCAAATCCTGAGTCTCTCAAATTGATGCAATTTGATTAGTCTCTTAGGGAGAATTTAGGGCTTAGGTCTTGCTGGGACAAGAACTATCTCTGGGGAGAAAATTTGACTTACATAGGAAATTTAATATTGAAGAGCTTGTTATTTGAATGAAGATTTTGTTTATAAGCAGTGCCTCAAAAATCCAGGTAGAGTGTTATTTACCAAGAAATGAAATTTTAGAAAGTAGTTTATGATGTTTAGAAAGTAAACAAAGACAGATAATTTCTCTTATTTGATCACTCTCCTTCATGCCTTTGTCATGTTATCTTTCTATTTATGTTATTAAAATTGAAGTTCAAGTATGCAAATTAGATTGCCAGGGACAAAATTGTGTTTTTAAATTAAATTTGACACTTTATTATCTTAGCATTTAAATAATCAATATTCCTTTTTATGACAATTCTCTTGAGCATGGCAGCTGACATGTCTAAGGCCGTAGTTTTCTCCAACTCCTTTAAGTGTTTTTAGGTCTATTTAGAGATCATTTTTCTCATTGTCACTAAGTGGTAACAAATGCCCTAATGGTAATTTCCCATTAGCCTTATCTTTAGTGGGTCAGTGCAGTGCAATTCAAATAGCAGTTTTAAAGTCAGAATTTTGTAAGTTCCCTGTTTACTAGCCGCATGGACTCAGATAATTCTCAATTACTTGGTTTTATCAATTAGTAAAATTAGTAATAATGATACCTAGTACATGTCTTACATAATGAAGATTATGTAAAATTGCATATGTAAAAGGACATCTATAAAACACCTAGCACATTTTCTGATCCATAGTGATGTGTGATCAATGTGTTCATAGTCTTCCTCTTTTTCCTTTTGTTATTTATTTCCCTTAAATTTAAGAAGTCCTTACTAAGATAACTTGTATTAGTTGTCAATAATCTGTATTTGGCAAAAGACTTTGTAGGTTTATTTTCCGGTCCCTCAGAATATCCTTCCCATTTTATATCGAAAGAGAACCAAAACCTGATCCAAGTATGAATCATGTTAAAAGAAAACCATGTTCTTATGAGTGATGAGACATTCATAAACTTCCTCAAAACACATTTACTTTATTTATGAACATAATTTTGAAATATTTAGCTTTTCTCTTTTAATCTATTTTATTGAACAGATGTTTCTTAGTTGTTTTGATGTCAATTCTATTCACATTTTTTCTCCCACTTATTTTGAAATAACAGTAAACTTGTCTCAGTAATGGAATTTTTTGAAATATAATACCTACTTAATAATGCTATTTTAATGCTAAGAAAATATTTTCATATAGGCCATTGGTAGGTACGTACAAGGATCATCAGAAGAACACCTAAATAATGGCATTTAGTAGAAGACAAACAGACTAATGATACAGATTTTCATCTTGCTGTAGCATATTTCTAATTAAAACACCATTAGGAACCATTTCTCCATAGGTCCCTTGGAACCACAAAAATTAATTGATGTGTTATTTGGAAATTCATTCACTCAAAAATATTTATTGAGTCCTGACTGTGTGCCAGATACTGTTGGAGCCCTTAGGATACATCAGTGTCTGAAACAGACTATGACCTGTTATAAAATCTATGAAGCTTACATTTTGCGGGATGACAGTGAGATAAGCAATAAGTAATAATAAAAAAAAAAGTGATAGATGCCTTGAAAAAGAAAGAACAACAGCTAGGAGTGTACACAAACACTGCAAAAGCAGGTGGGCTGCAGTTGACCAATGGATTATGACTTTAAGATTATATTAAACAACATACTAGGAAGTCAACAAATGAGACCAGAACTAGGAGAAGACTCTATTCAAATACAATGAAAAAAAAAAAAAATCATTGCTTAGTATGCCAGTTCATATGCTCAGTGGAAAACAACTCAGAAATTTATTAAGGTACATTAGGTAACCCAAAGTATCTTCTAGAGATCCAAAACTCAGCCAGGAAAAATTCCTAACCATGCCATGTGATCTGTTGTAGAAAAAAAAATGCCAATACACACAACCAGCACAAAAATAGCACAGTTGTTGGAGTCAACACAGTTTGCACTGATAATACTAATGGACTAACCACAAACTTCCACCACTACTACCTTCAAAGGATCATACTCCTTCACCACCATGCTCATGGAAAGGTGGATTCTGTGCATGTCTCCTTGTTTCTCCTGCTTGTCCCATAAGGGTTCCCGTTCTTTCTTCTAGCTGCCTCAAACAGCTTAGTCTAGTTGGCAGAGCCACTTCCCTGTGCTCTACCTGCAAGTGGGGCTGGCACAAGAATTCCTGGGATCTACCATAGCAGGATAGGACTCAGAGTGTGGGAAATGCCCTGAATACCCAAGAGGCATTTAAATGATTTGGGGCAAGCCAAACATGACAAATATCCACTACAGCTGAAAATCACTCATCCACTTTTGAGTCATATAATTTTATTTTTATGTTTTATCTTATTCTTAATTATAGTCCCCTCCTACCCCACAGACTCATAATACTGTATCTCTGTATATTTCAATAGCAAAGTTTTAGAAGATTTGAGTTTTCAGGGAACATGGATTTTTCTTTCACAAGGATAAAGATACAAAATCGGTTGATATTAATGATGACAATAGTTTTCATGGTTATTATATTTGAATATCTAGAAAAAGATGAGGTAAGTTTTCTTGAGGCATACAAACCAGTGGTAGTTTAAACAAAAAACCCCAGAGTTTGTAGGGTGCATCGAAAGTAGGTGCTCAAGTTGAACAATCTCCCTTTTAATATATTCATTTCTTCATAAAAACAGATTAATAATATATTCCTCTCAATCAAAACTTAAACTCTTAAAGAATCATTAATTGAAACACTCTCTTAAAAAGTATGTAAAATTATTGTAAAAGTCAGTTATGGAATTATATACTATAAACCTCAAAGTAGCTATATTAGTTATGATTTATAAACTATACATATTCATTTATGAATATTTTTCTATTCTCAAAGACTTTAGCTTTTTTCATCCCTTCTAATTTTAATTATTTTTATCTATAAAATATCATGAATTCTTAAATATAGTATGTGTTTAAATACCTACATTTATAAAGAAGTCAAGTGGATAAGTAATAGGTTGTATCATAATGGTTTCAGCTAAGTGAAATGAAACTGAGCCAAAAACAGCAGTGAAATCTTTGTTGAAGACAATAACAGAGCAGTTTGCATTATATAGGTCATCATTAAAGTAAGGCAAGAAGGGAGACCAAGGCTGTAAGTCAGAAGTGGAAGAGTGGTATATGTGAATATGTTGAAGAACTGCAGGTAAATCACATTGGAGGGAGGCAGATCATTAAAGAATAAACTGTTTAGTACAAAATGAACATATTGAAATATGGAGCATGTTTTTTGAAGACAAATTCTTCTATTTCATGTCCAAGTCCAAGCCCTTAGTAGGTGCTATTGTTCCCTGCAGATTCACCCCTTTGCTCTCTAGGTTATTCAGGCCATGGCATCTGACTCTCTAGAAAGGAGGAATTCTAATTTCGGCCTTTGAGAGATTGTAAAGCAAATGCTACTCACTTCCATAGATTTATTACTGGATGTTTCTATGCAAGACTGGCAGAAAATTGGGCCATGCATGAGTTCCTTTTGAATTAGCCAGACTACAACTTACCACAATTGAAACTACTTTGCTGCAGTTGCCAAGGATATCTGGACAAGCCAGATTTCCATATCTTCTCACAGGGGAATGCTGACACATTTGTCACTTCCTAAATCAATCAGTAGCCTTGCTGTTTTGCAAACTTTACCAGTGGCAGATCTACTCTCCTGAGACACTGAGAGCCTGGCTGAGAAGGATGGGCAATCTGCAGAGATATGTACCACAGCCAGTTCTTCCTAGAGCTAAGAAACTTCAAACACTATTATGATTCAATGTCTTGGACTGTAAGCAAAGGAAGTTTCAGAATAAAGAATCCTTATATGCTTGGCAATATAATACATACAACATGCAGAGAGATTAATCTGGTCATTATCCAAAGAATGGAATGGAAGAGAGAGCCTTGCCTGTCATACCTTTAACTGTGTCAAACACAGTAACAAAATAAAACAACATCAATTTATTTGGAAAACAATTTACCATTCTTAGTGTTTTCTTGCATGTATCAGGCCATTTGACTAGAACAACCTTCCAAGTTGAGAAAATATAGTATGTGATTGAGCACAGAAGTGAGGATCATGAAATATAGGTCTAAGTCATAATTATATCTGTGTGTCATTAACATCTCAGTCACATTACCTACAAGATAATGTGAAGATAAATGAGACGATGAATGAGCAAGTGCTTTGTAAAAGGCTCTACACATAGAAAGTGATGCTATTATCATTGAAGTGGACAATACCCTAGTAAGCGAGGCTGGATACTATGATTTATCCAGCCTCAGACTTAAGTGAAGATTCCCAGAAATACATGAAGAAGGAAACCCAGTTAAAAAAAAATAAAAATAAAAACCTCTGTGGACACCAGGGTGAGGTTTTGAACTATTCTTATTCAGTCTTTAAACGAAAAGACGACCCTTGAAGCCTGGAGAAATCTAGGACATCTGAGTTACATAAGCTACTCTTTGAAATGTAACAATTATTTTTGGTCAGATAACACTAAAGGAAAGTTTTTATAATTCTGTTGTACGTGGAATGAACAGTACCTGTTCAGGTACTGGGAATTGAATGATGCTTCTTTATTTGTAGAAATAGAAGCTATGAGGTGGCAGTTTTGACATGATTATAAAGCTATGAACACAAACAGAAAGAGATTATTATCTAACAATAATTTTATTTTCAGACCTGAGAGCAGTTGAGTCTCAATTTCTCATGAAAATATTAACTGTGTGTGCATTCACATGCCCATATATAACCAAAGAAAAAAAATGCTTACTATAGAGCAATGCTTAGGAATTTGGATGAAATTGTGAACACTATTGAAGCTGCTCTAATTTTAAATTCCCTCTTGCAGCTGCAGCATCCTGCCCTAATCTCTATGAATACAACACATCCATTTAAATAAAAATAGTTATCTGCACCATGCTTCCCTTTACCAGCTGCAGAACTATCATAAGCCTTTGTTTATTCTCTATTATAGATATAGAAATAAAGTCATTAAAATTAAAATAGTAATGTCCCCTTTTCCAATCCCTAGATCCTGTCAAGTTTAACCTAATGTAAATGAATGTGACTGGTTTTATATTTAACAAACCAATAAATCTGTTCTTTTTGTGAACTGGAAAGGAAACCTTTTCTGAGCAGGGGGCTTTTTCTCTGTTGTTCACAGGTTTTTTTTTCTACTGTCAATTGGCTAGCTGACATCCTTCATAGTAGTTCCTAAACACCCTCAAGCCTTTCTCTCTTCTTATCTTTGTAAAACTTCTTCCTCTTTCTCCTATTCATCCCTGGAAAATCTGTCTTAACAACACTCCATTACATGGTTACTGCGTAGAGACAGAAATCACTTTAAGTGCCTCTCTTTTGTGCTCCCAAAGTACTATAAGCCTCTCTCGACAGGAACATGCATTTCATTAGAGCTCAGTTTGAGCAGAAGTCCTATCTGTATTTTCCCCAGCATTGTACCCTTAGTACAGATCACACAGTATATGCTTGATAAAACAGCTGGACAAACAGAAGATGGGAAATGAGTATGTTGTCTACTGTCTTGCCTGTCTGCCCTAATGCCTAGTGCTCTGCCAGCACAGAGAAAGTGTTTAATAAGGGGTATGTGTTGGCCATAAGAGAAAGACAACTGTGAGGGCACAAGAAAAGATAATCCATCCATTATTCTCATTGTCATTAAAATAAAGTTACTGGTACCAATGGCTGTTAAAGTTCGTCTTGGTTCAACCCTTGCTTGTCTACCCTGCTTCATCTTTTGCCTCTTACCAGAAAAAATAATCCATTCATTATTCTCATTGTCATTAGAATAAAGTTAGTAGTACCTATGGCTGTTAAAGTTCATCTTGGTTCAAACCTTGACACAATCAAGGAACAAGAATATTAGATTTTAGTAAAATCTTTAATACAAATAATATGATTTTCAAAAGTCTGATATCCTGCAGATGAGTTATGGATTTATGTGCATGGTATAACACTTCTCTCTTCTCCTCCATTAGTCTGTAACAGTTAAGACCCAGAGATTTGTCGTTGTTGTCTCCTTATATCAATTAAATCCTTCAACAAGGATATTAAGGTATTTACAAGGGAAAATGTTGTTTAGCCCACTGGAGTTGAGAATGCATAAATTTAATACCCACATCAATAATCACTGCAAGCTTATATTGTGGACAAATTGAATAAACTAGGTGCTTATTGTTTTAATTAAGCTCCAGGGCTATTCCAATTAAGACAGCTGTAGAAAGATATGCAGGGAGAGAAAAATGAAAGTAGGGATTTTGAGTGTCAGAAGAAAAAAAAAGATAATGAGGAAACTGAATAATCAATTCCATAATATGTAACAAAGTCCATTTGAGAAGTCAGATTGCAAGAATGGTTTTTCTCAATTTTCTATACTGCAAAAAGCATAGTACATGGTTTAATGAGCTAGGTATCCTTTGTGCCTAGGGAATAACCTATAGGGAAGACTAAGAGCTGCTTAGTAATCCTGCTGTGCAGATACATGAAATGTTAGGAATACAAATTAAAATGTTACACAAAAGGTGCTGGTGAGTCAGTGAAGTGATTTCAAAGAAGAGATGAATAATGTGTGATTATTTTGTTTGAGATTTAAGCTGATTGAAGTCAGGGATAATTAATAATGTCTCAAAAAAAGATTTAGACTATTTTACAGATATAAAAAAAATGACAGTATTCATATTCAGATCAACCACATATTAAGCTCCTACTGTATGTCAGTTCAACTATTGCTTTTCTGTATTTTACCTCTAATCTTCCCACAATCTTATGAAGTTCAATAGATATTATTATTACCATTGTAAAGATGAGAAAACTAGTAACTGCCCCAGTGTTATACACACATTATGGGTCAGAACTAGAATTTTAATCCAGAACACTGCATTCCAAAGACCAGGCAATTTTATAGCCACAGGTCATATATAATTTAATTTATTATTCCTGACAATAATCCTATTGAGTTAGTGCCATTGTCCTCATTTTATAGATGAGAAGATGGAAGCCCAGAAGAGTTGAGTAACTGACATAAGACCATACCCTCGGTCAATGGTAAACCTGGAATTTGAACCTTGATCTTTTTCAGTCTCGGACGGTCTTTTGTCTTTTAGCTTAGCTTTAATGTGGTAACTGTCCCATGCTTCAGTAACATTGTGGGTTAAATGACAAAGAATCATTCATTTTTATATAACTAAGAGAGTTATTTTAAAATGACTAAATACTGTATCTGGAAATTGTGGCTACACATGAAAGATTTCTTAAAGTCGAGCTCATAGACAGGCTTACATTTCAGTCTGATTTTGCTCTTTTCAAGTAATTTCCACTTTAAGCATTTGAAATAAGTTGGTGCTGAGGACAGTTGGGTCAAGTTGTTGAAATTTTGACCTGATTTATTGATTAATTTAGTACAATAGAATCTCACCTATTTTAACTAAAAAGGTCTGCCTTCTTTCGAGCTCTATCACTTTCTAAGCATGTAGCATTGGGGAAGTTTCTTAATCTTTCCATGCTTCATAATTTATTTATGATTCTTAGACCAGTGTTGGTACAAAGAAAAGGTTCTTCTTTTTCTTAAACCCTGCATCATCTCAGATACCTACAGATGAAAAAGATGAAACATTTTGTGTGGTCTAGTAAGTTAACCTGACTCTTCAAAGTGTTTGTTTCAAAGCTCTGCTGAATTTTTGAACTTGTCTAAAGGGAAGCCCAGGCCTGAATTGACAGCAGGGTCATTGGAGAGTCAAATTTCTTGACATTAGGAAATGAGAAGGATCCTTGTTAGTATCCTTATGGGGTTTATGTTTGTATGTTTTTGCTTTTAACAGGAAAGTAAAGAGGTGGATGAGTTACATAGAATCACTAACTCTGGCAGTGGCCTAAGCACAAGAAATAATAATGATAATATTCAACTAAAAGGCGTTGTTGTCCCTCTGATGTAAACAATATTTATTTCCCTTAAATTTTAGTCACACAGAAACCTTGGATAAATATAAGTGTAATACAGATATGACGAAAAAAGTGCCATTGAGCTTCAGAGAAGAGATTGATGACATCTACATGGGATTCAAATTACTAGTAAATATGATGGGAGGACACAGGCACAGGACATTATCGGACAGGAATAGACTGATGAAAGCAATTAAAAAAAAAAAAGGAATGTATACAAAGAAATACTTTGCTGTTAGTGAAAACTGGAGTGCCTAAAAGAAAGTAATCAGAATTAAAATCAGAAAAATTATGTAGGAAATACTGAATACCAGGCAAAGACATTTGAGTTTGTCTATATTTCACAGAGATCCACTGGAGATTTTTGAACAAAGAACTGATATGGTCAGAATTAACCTCCAATATACAAGATGATGAAGTCTTAGAGGTCAACTGTATATACAATGTCTGTATATACATTTAACATACCGTATTATATACTTAAAATTTTGGTAAGAGGGTAGATCGTACGTTGTGTTATTATCACTTCTACTACTAATAATAAAGAGGGCAGAAGGAAATTTCTGGAGGTGATATATAAGTTTATAGCATAGATTGTAGTGCTAGTTTCATGGGTATATACAAATCCCCAAACTCAACCAATTTATATATGTCAAATATGTCCCGCTTTCCATATGTAAATCAAACCTCAGTAAACTTTAAAAAGAGTTAAATTTCAATAATATTAAACTGACAATAAGGTCTTGAGTGGGTTGGAGAGAATCTTGATAAGACAAGTTAGGAAACTGGAGCAACCAGGGGGAAGATAAAGAGAATACCAACAAGTACAAGATGCAAGAAGGAAATGAGAATCAGAATGAGAACCAGCAGGACTTGGTCACCAAATAGAAATTGAAGGTAAAGAAAGGAAGGAGTAAGAGGTGACTTAATCCTGGTATCAGTAAATAGAATTAAGAAAGCCAGAAAAAAATGAACAGGATTGGAAAAAGAGAATTGAGTTCTGTATATACTGAATCTAAGGCTTAAGAAAAATATCAAAGTGAAGAAATCTGAGATAAATTAGAAGTACAGTCTGGACTATCAATTTCTTTGGGGAACAGCACAAAAAGAATTTCTTCTCCTTAGAGATTTTTTTGAGGGGTGTGTGTGTGTGTGTGTGTGTGTTTTCCAGAAAAGATTCTGTTTGATGTACTCAAAAAATACAAATGTTTACGAAGGGAAAGGAACAAAATTATTTTTAAATAATGGTATTATATAGCTGATAAGTGTGATTGAAAAATACTTTAAATGATTACAACGCAAATTTTTCTATTCCTAAATCACAGACATCTCTCATATATATCTGTTGGAAGGCAATTTTAATTCATGTTTGAAAATGGAATGGTCTTCCATCTGAAACTATTCCAAACAATAGAAAAAGAGGGAATCTTCCCTAGCTCATTTGATGAGACCAACATCATCCTGATACCAAAACCTGGCAGAGACACAACTAAAAAAGAAAGTTTCAAGCCAATATCTATGATGAACATTGATGTTAAAATTCTCAATAAAATACTGACAAACTGAATCCAACAGCACATCAAAAAGCTTATACATCACAATCAAGTAGGCTTCAACCCTGGGATGCAAGACTGGTTCAATATACATCAAATCAATAAAGGTAATCCATCACATAAACAACCAATGACAAAAACCACACAATTATCTCAATAGATGCAGAGAAGGCCTTCAACAAAATTCACTGGCCCTTTATGCTAAAAACTCTCAATAAACTAGGTATTGGTGGAATGTATCTTAAAATAATAAGAGCTATTTATGACAGACCCACAGCCAATATCATACTAAATGGGCAAAAACTGGAAGCATTCCCTTTGGAAACTGACACAAGACAAGGATACCCTCTCTCACCACTCCTATTCAATATAGTATTGGAAGTCTGGCCAGGGCAATCAGAAAAAAAAAAAAAAAAGAAAGAAAGAAAAGAAAAGAAATAAAGGGTATTCAGTTAGGAAAAGGAGAAGTCAAATTGTCTCTATTTGCAGATGACATGATTGTATATTTAGAAGACCCCATTGTCTCAACCCGAAATCTCCTTAAGCTGATAAGCAACTTCAGCAAAGTCTCAGGATACAAAATCCATGTTCAAAATTCACAAGCATTCCTATACACCAATAACAGACAAACAGAGAGCCAAATAATGTGTGAACTCCCATTCATAATTGCTACAAAGAGAATTAAATACCTAGGAATACAACTAAAAAGAGATGCGAAGGACCTCTTCAAGGAGAACTACAAACTACTGCTCAAAGAAATAAGAGAGGACACAAACAAATGAAAAAAAAAAAAAAAATTCAATGCACATGGCTAGGAGGAATCAATATTGTAAAAATAACCATACTGCCCAGAGTAATGTATAGATTCAATGCTATCCCCATCAAGTTACCATTGACTTTCTTCACAGAATTAGAAAAAGTCACCTTATATTTCATGTGGAACTAAAAAAGAGCCCACATAGCCAAAAGAATTCTAAGGGAGAAAAGAAAAATAACTGAAGGCATCATGCTACCTGACTTCAAACTATACTATAAGTCTACACTAATCAAAACAGCATGGTGCTGGTACCAAAACAGAGATATAGACCAATGGAACAGAACAGAGGCCTCAGAAGTAATGCCACACATCTACAGCCATCTGATCTTCGAAAACCTGACAAAAACAAGCAATGGGGAAAGAATTCCCTATTTAATAAAAGGTATTGGGAAAACTGGCTAGCCATATGCATAAAGGTGAAACTGGATCCCATCCTTACACCTTATACAAAAATTAACTCCAGATGGATTAAAGATTTAAACTTAAGGCCTAACACTATAACAACTCTAGAAGAAAACCTAGGCAGGACATGGGAATGGGCAAGGACTTCATGACTAAAACACCAAAAGCAACGGCAACAAAAGCCAAAATAGACAAATGGGATCTAATTAAACTAAAGAACCTCTGCACAGCAAAAGAAACTATCATTAGACTGAACTGGCAACCAACGGAATGGGAAAAAGTTTTGCAATCCACCCATCTGACAAAGGGCTAATATCCAGAATCTATAAAGAACTAAAATTTATAAGAAAAAAACAACCCCATCAAAGAGTGGGTGAAGGATATAGACAGACACTTCTCAAAATAAGACATTTATGCAGAAAACAAACATATGAAAAAAAGCTCATCATCACTGATCGTTAGAGAAATGCAAATAAAAACCACATTGAGATACCATCTCATGCTGTTAGAATGGCGATCATTAGAAAATCAGGAGAAAACAGATGCTGGAGAGGATGTAGAGAAATAAGAACACTTTTACACTGTTGGTGGTAGTATAAATTAGTTCAACCATTGTGGAAGACAGTGTAGCGATTCCTCAAGGACCTAGAAATAGAAATTCCATTTGACCAGCAATCTTATTACTGGGTATATAGCCAAAGGATTATAAATCATTCTATTATAAAGACACACACATGTTCATTGTGGCACTGTTCACAATAGCAAAGACCTGGAGCCAACTCAAATGCCCATCATTGATAGACTGGATAAAGAAAATGTCACACACATACATCATAGAATATTATGCTGCCATGAAAAATGATGAGTTCATGCCCTTTGCAGGGACATGGATAAAGCTAGAAACCATCATTCTCAGCAAATTGACACAAGAACAGAAAACCAAACAGTGCATATTCTCACTCATAAGGGGTGTTGAACAACGAGAACACATGGAAACAGGAGGGGAACATAACATACTGGGACTTGTCAGGGGTGGGGGTCTAGGGGAGGGATAGCAGTGGTGGGGGAATAGGGGAAGGATAGCATTAGGAGAAATACCTAATGTAGATGACGGCATGATGGATGCAGCAAACCACCATGGCAGTTGTATACCTATGTACCAAACCTGCACATACTGAAAATGTACCCCAGAAATTAAAGTATAGTAAAAAAAAATAGAATGATCAGAAATGACCGTTATGACACTTACAATCTAAATCTCATCTGTTATAAGACTTTTACACTCTGCACACTTTCTAATGTTAAATTGCATCTTTTAGTCAAATCTTATCCGTGCCTTACTATAATCCATAGATCTGCTTTTGTATTAATTGCCTTCAAATTTATATTTCACTCTTAAATTCAAATGTTCTGAGATTTACCTCCAGAATTTTCCCACTATTTCTTGACATGTTTAAAAGATTTTGATTCATTGTTGTATCATTGTATTTATAGCACACTTTGGCATAACATTACTTTGACGTCTGCTTGAAATCAGTTGGTACTACACAAATTTAGTGGAGATATTAATGACAAAACCCAGAAAAATTCTTTTAACATTTTGTCTCAGAGGTTTGAGGTATAAGGTAAGATTACTTAAGAACAATTAAAGTGGTATTTGGGAATGGTTTTCTTCTTATGGAGATCTGGCTTTAGGTATACATGGTAAACTATTAAGTTGATTTAAGTCTTTAGCATACCAAGTGTCTTAGTCACTTTGAGTTGCTATCACAAAATACCGTAGACTGAGTGGCTTATAAACAACATAAATATATTTCTTAAATTTCTGGAGGCAGGAAGTATGAGGTCCTTGGGTGCCAGCGTTGCCTGGTTCTGGTGAGGGCCCTTTTCCAGGTTACAGATAACCTTCTTCTCTTTTTAATGATGGAAAGATGGGTAGAGAACTCTCTGCAGTCTCTTTTATAAGGACACTAATCCTCCCAAAAGTTTCATCTCTGAGCGTCATCACATTGTGTGTTAGGATTTCAACATATGGATTTTGGGGAGACACAAGCATTTAGTGCACAATACCAGTTTCTTCCTTCTCTATATATAGTTTTATGGGTTTTTTTTTTTATGTGTTAGACAAAAAAGTAGCAACTTTATTTGGAAGTTAACTGTTAAGACATATATAAATATACTGGAAATATTTTAGTCTCTTCCAACATCTACTTATAATTTGCTTTTCCTTGGATACAATTCTACCTGATCATGCTCGGTTTTTGTTTTTGGTGGGTTTTTTGTTTGTTTTTGTTTTTTTGCCACATTTGAGGCAACACTGTCCATCATTTTCCTTTTTTAGAAATTAGATCTCGCTTAGGCTTCAGTGACATTGAACACTGATGGCTTTGCTCCTATCACTCTGAACTACCTGGTGAACACGTGGTTGATGTTCTCTTTTCAATCTACATACCAATGAAATTTATCAACTTCCATGGCTTTACCCAGTCTTCTATAGGGATTCACCCATTTTCCTCCTTGGGATATATATTCTACATAGCCATCCTTCACTTTTCATATTTATTCTATAACCATATCCTTCCCAATCTATGTCACAGGAGTACTTCCTGTGAACTTTTTACAGACCCGTTACTGCTATTATAGACTACACTAGAATCTTCACTTTGTAAATTGTTGAAATAAACTTCTAATTGATTGTCTTATCCTATCTCTCATTACCTACCTTACTATTGCAAAGATGTAGTCTAAGGCACATATGTAAACATGCACACTTTTTCCAGTACTTTCTTAACATGCTAGCCAAGGCCCTGAACAAACACCATAAACTCCTTTTCAGAGTAAACCCAAATCCTCTCACCCTAGCAATATGTACACTTTACTAATGAGAGCAGAACTTGAAACTTGTTTCTATTCTTTTGCTCATGATCTTTCATCTATCCAGGACATATTTCCACTTACTTATATAAGTTCATACCCATTTTTAAAAGCCTAGCATAAATATCACCTCCTGTAGCTTTCTTTGCTTCCTCTGTCGGAATCACTTTTTATCTTTCTGTTTCCATAGCTGTGTATATTCACCTCAATTATAGAAGTCATCACATTTTTTTTTAAAGGAATTTGTTTTTACAACCAGCTGCTTATAGAAAACTGAGAGCTGCTCACAGGTAGATATGCTTTATTTCCCTGTGACCCCAATGTCAGATATAGTCCTTAGTAGACTCTCAATAATTGGATAATGACTTTCCACTATAAGAGGCACAGAAAAACCATCTCAGAAGGAGAATGTGGAACCAGACCCAAGAGGATTAAAAGCTATTTAATATTGTTTACAGAAATATTACTATGATCAAGGAAAATGTCATTAACAGGGTTGGGTTGGGGGAAGGAAGCCTCGACTGTTCTGGAGTGCTAGTTGTCATTGAGGAGGTAGTCCTAGTTTATGTGGTAGGTAAAATGGGAGCCAGAGTAGACAGATGAAGGTAGAAGTTAAAGTAAAAAATCAGTTTTAGCAATAGAAGATGGCCTTTAAATTTTAAAAGGATACTAAAAAATCTGAGATTTCTTGAAATTCAGGACATACAGACTGATCCTAGCCACCCACTCAATGAGATCAAGCTTCTTTGCATTTACACATCTCCCTTCCCTGTAATATTTTTAGTCTTATTTCTTCTTTGTTCTTCCTGTTTGTCTTCACATAATTCCTCTAGATATAACAAAAAATGTGTATGAGGTGGGAAGGGACTAAGATTAGGAATAGCAACTAATAATTTCTTGAGATATATATGCTTTTCTCAGATGCATGTTTATTCTGTATCAGAGATGGTAGTGCTGGGTACCTTGCCAGGTCAACCCCCAAATCTCAGTGGTCGAACATAATGGAGGTTTACTTCTTGCTCACATAAATTCCAGTTAGCACTGGGGAACAGTAAGTGTGTGTGGTATGTGCAGTGGATGGGATTTCTGCTCAAGACAGTCATTCAGGAATCCAATCTGTTAGAGATTTTGCTTTCTTCAGCATAGACCTCAATCATCTGGACATTTCTAAGTATAATGTAATCTAGAAATGAAGTCTAGCCATATACACAGGAGAAAAAAGAATAGCTAATCTCTGCCACAATACATAAAAGTGATGCTACATAGAGTGGCAAGAAGAAATTTGAGCTATTTTATCTATAAACATCTACACATATACATATATGTGTATATGTCTATATGTGTATTTACATATAAAGCAACAAAAGAAATTCTGACAGAATATTCTTTAAAAGCATAACAATATCTAATAACATATTTCTGAATGTCTCCATATGACATCAATAGGCTATGCTTCAGTAAATTCATTTTATAGTTTGGAAGAAATGACTTATATTACATATATTTTTTGCTCATTTCTCTAAAAAATGAGTAGTGAGAACTTTAAATCACACTTTCCTAAGGATTCAAAAGTAAAGCTTTTGTGGGTGGAAGTGATTTACACATCATATAAATAATCTTATTTGTGTTTTGAGGCACTGAAAACAGTATAAAAAAGCAATACAGACATCTTATTGAGGGAATATAAAAAATCTTACTGTGAGTACATGCATTGCTGGAGCATTGAAGAGTAAATAATACAGATTTCCTTGACATTTTCATAGCTCAGGCTGCAATTCTACAATAATGAGCCATTATACAGAAAAATTAATTTCTCAAAATAAAAAAATAGCTTTGTCTAAGTCTAAGTTTAATAATCAGATTGACCCATTTTTGTCTTTCTATATTTATGTGTATACATATACACATATATGTAAATATATACACATGTGTATGTGTGTGTGTGTGTATACATACACATACATATATCTATATATGTATATATATTGCTTTGATATATAAATGTTGTTAGACATATATGTATATATACATTATTTCAATATATAAATGTTAGACATATTTAGATCTACTGGTAACTACACATATATACATATGTATACACATATATACACACATATATACATATATATATATACACATACATACACACATGCATACACTCACACTACCTTCTTAATTGTTGTATCAATCTGGGATTCCAGATTTGTTTATTTTATCTCTGCAACAAATCAGCAGTATTACTCAGACTGGGCCAATCTGTATGTTCCAGAACTGAAAGATGCTTGCCTTCGAAGTGGACTTCTTCATGCCTTTCCTGTCAGTAACTCTCTCTGCATTCAATATGTCAACTTCAAGTTAAATTGTACCCCAAGAGCATAAATGCATTTGATGCCTACAGTGGTGAATGTCAATTAGTTACAAGTGTTTAAAAGGCTCCTAACTGGCAAGTTACATTATTTCCGAATGAGGATTTCCAATTGCTGTAGAGGCATTTTCAATGATGTCAACAGGTGACAGAACTTTTGAATTATTTTGGCACCTATCTTTGCCACCATTCCATTAGAACCCTAGGCTTATCTACAGTGTCTATCAAAGTCTGTGTGTAGCGAAAATTTTCTTTCCTTTCCTCCCCTCTTTTTTATTCTCACTGAAAGTAGTAATATAACTAAGTACAAAGAAAACTTTTAATCACTTTCAAGGAAGGGCTTAAAAAGTCAAAATAACTTAGAGCAGCTTCTCAAAGTTTCATGGACATAAAAATAAACTTTCACCTTTGTGTAAAGGTACATTATGTATGATTCAATAGGTGTTGAAATCACCTTAGATTTTATATTTCTAATAAGATCCCAGATGATGCTGTTCTTTCAGATCTACAAATAAAAAATTGAAGTGGCAAGAAATAATGTAAGTGATCTACAAGGCTAAAACTTGGGCATTAGCCTAAAACATATCTACATATTTAGGTCTCTTATTTGCTGATTAGAAGAATAAGGTCCAGTATATTGTTTCAATATATAAATGTTGTTAGACATATTTGGATCTACTAGTAACTACTCATAATTGCTGAAAGCCTTAATCCTTGGCAATTAACAAATTATGACAGAAAAGGCCAGCAGTCCCAGGAATGCAGCCTGGGGAGCCTTACTCCTAAAGTCTGGAGAGCAAATGGAGCAAACTAGAAATTTGGTACAATAATTTACTTAATGGCTGTCTTATGGAAGAACCACAGTGAAATGTAGATCTATTTGTTCATCCCTAGAATTTAGCATAGTTTCTGGAACTTATGTATTTCTTAGTAAATGCTAAACAAATTTTTTTCAAGCATGGTGATTTTTAATTGTCAAGATATGTTAATAACAGAAGGCCTTTTTTATTGGCCTAAATGGGCTGGAATAGGTTACTCTTCCTGCTGGAGATATTTCCCCCTATATACGTATATTAAATAAAAGATGTGATTTACATCTTAGCTTATATGAATAGGTTGGCAGAAGGCTCTTATTATTGGAAATTATGTGTCCTCAAGAAATAATGCAAGGAAGAAATCACTAAAAGGTAGCTAGAGAAGATAAATTAATTAGTGGTAAGTTAAAAATAGAAAAAGGTAAAGTAGAGAATAAGATAAATTCTAGTTAATGAAATAAATGTAAAAAGTATTATATGTGACATAGACTACATATTAAACACTTTAGTAGATGAATGAACAGTTGTGATTTTTCTCCATAAAAGTTGAATCCATCTTTCTAGAGAAGAAACTCACTAGTTTTACAGTAGAGAAAGCAAATAAATTTGACCTCAGGAATAATAAATATGTATATAGTGTAGTGTGTGTTGTTTCAGTGCAGAAAATTAGATATGTAACTGCAGATAGTATACAAGAGAAATGTTCTACTCATAATAGCACTTGAGCTACTAAAACTTATGTTACATCATAACAGGATCAAATCACCTAAAGTTTATAAAAGACCATGCACTTTGAGAGACTCTGGGACACCAAACTATTATTGGAACTAAATAAAGACTTTCCTGAGCAATGCGCCGTGGAAGCTGTTTTAATTAACTGTGTTCAAACATATAGATTCATCTGAGACATACCTGAAATGCAAATTTTCAATCCTTAATTTACATAATCATCATGAACTAATTCTAATACTTCAAATCCCTTGAAATTTCCCTTTGCCCAAGAGGTTAATAAACTATTTTTAAATCTCTGGTGTTCTTTATTACTCTTTAATAGTTGCTGGATTGGCCAATTTCCAGGAAGCTGTATATTTGCTAAAGAGGAAGAAGGTTTATCCCAGCATCAGGCTGGGAATGGTGGCTCACACCTATAATCCCAGCACTTTGGGAGGCCGAGGTAGGCAGATCACTTGAGGTCAGGAGTTCGAGACCAGCCTGGCCAATATGATGAAACCTCATCTCTACTAAAAATACAAAAGTTGGCCAGGCATGGTGGTGCATGTCTGTAATCCCAGATACTCAGGAGGCTGAGACAGGAGAATCACTTGAACCTGGAAGGTGGAGGCTGCAGTGAGCTGAGATCACACCACTGCATCCAGCCTGGGTGACAAAGCAAGGTTCCTCCTCAAAATAATAATAATAAAGTATCAATTTAGTTGACAGTGGTCAGAAGGCAGAGATCAACAAATTTGTTGATGTATCTAACGTGGGATTTGAAAAAATGAGAGAAGTTAAGCATCGTTCCAAGATGTTGGGGCTTAGCAAATAGAAAATTAGAGTTGTCTTGGATGTGAGGGCGATCTGGCTGCGACATCCGTCACTCCATTGATTGCCAGGGTTGATTCGGCTGATCTGGCTGGCTAGGTGGGTGTCCCCTTCCTGCCTGACTGCTCCATGTGCATCCCTCCTGAAGCTGCACACTCAGTCGAAGAGGACGACCAGCCCCAATAGAGGAGGACTGGTCTTCAGTCAAGGGTATACAAGTAGCTGCACTCCCCTGCTAGAACCTCCAAACAAGCTCTCAAGAAAGCTGGAGTTGTCTTTAAAAGAGATAAGGAGGATTATGGAATCAGCAAATTTGAAGGGGAAAAATTCAGTTCAGTTTTAGAAATGTTAATATTGAGACATTTAACAGACAACTTAGCAGTGTCAAGTAGGAAGCTGTACATATGAGTTTGTTGTTCAAGGCAGAGGTCCAGGATGAAGATATAATTGTAGGGGTCATCAACTTATAGACAGCATTTAATGCCAAGAGATTAGATTATATAATCCAGACATAAAGAGAAAAGGCTCAAATACTGAGACCCGAGATGTTTCAATATCAAGAGGCTGGGGATATAAGAGTAGGAACCAGCAAAGGCACCTGTGAGGGAGCAGCTAGTAAGGCAGAAGAATAATTACAGTAACTCTCAGGGAAAAAGGACTCCCAGTAGTACACAGGAGAATCTTCCAGTAAGTTAAAAACAAGTGAGAAGATGGAAATAAAATGCATTTACAGAACTCTGTGTATCAGTGTACAGAATCCAAAGAGGGGTACCTAGAAATGTGATGAGATCTCATCAGGATCATTATTATTAACAATGAAAATGTAAAAACAAGTATTATTTAAGTTATACTTCATTAGGCTATGGACTTTAATCTACACACATATTATTATTCAGATTTTATTTGAGGAAAATGAAGAAGAGAAAGGTATGCAACATTATCAAAGTCATTCAGGTATAGAGAACCAAAGAGGAGATGGAAGTAGCAACTAGAATTCAGATATCAACAGGAGCAGAAATATATAATTTTAAATTTAGAGCACACATTTTAATTAATATTAGCCTTATGGAATAACATACATTCAGCAGAGTATGTTTAGTAGAATTACAGTTTAAAGAATGAGTATACTGCAAATATTAGTGTATCTATCACCATGGCATGAAACTGAACAATGTCAGAATTCTAGAAACTTCTCAAGTGCCCTTGCAGATCAACACTTTCCTACCCATCCCAGAAATAACTACTATCCTGGCTTTTGGGATAAGGATTTGTTACCCTAAGTAACTTAACAACTCTTAAACTATGTAATCATTTTGCTTGTTTTTGAACTTTACATAAACAGTCATTGGAATGAACTGAATCTGTGTGTCTCTTCACATTTATATGTTGAAACCCTAAACCCAATGTCATAATATTTGGACATGGAATTTTGGAGAGTTAATAGGGTCATGAGGTGTAGCACTAATCTCTCATAAATACAATCAGTGCCGTTAAAAATAAGAGGCCAGAGCTGGCTAGCTCTCATTCCACCATGTGAGTATACAGAGAAACTGGCAGTCTTTAACCTGAAACAGGCTACTAACCTCTTGACCATGCTAGTACACTAATATCAAACTTTCCAGTATCTACAACTGTGAAAAACAAACTTCTGTTGTTTATAAGACCCCTAATCTATGGCGCTTTGTTACAGCAGCCTGAGCTGATGAAGACATTACTATACTTTTCAGCATATTAGGGTGAGAGTTACAATCAACTGCATCAAACATAGATATAGGACTAAGAACTGAAACTGAATGTTGTCAACATGAGTTAGTTGTTTGTACCCAGGAAATCTCTGCTTAGGAAAGATAAAACTATACATTAATAATGCCATTGCTTGCTTCAGAAAACGTATGTAAAAAAAATTAGACAACTGTTCAAAACTTAATTCAAGATTTTTACTTCGTTATGTCTACTAATACACAAATATGATGTCACAGGCTTTGCATAATTCCAGTTCGTTCCCTAACTCCAAAGCCTCACCTTAAACCACTTATGCCAAGACCTCAAAAGACTTCTGATTTTCACCTTCTGAATCACTGCTAAGCCCTTGCTAAGGTGGTGCTTTCCCTTACTGCAGTTAAATTCCAGTAAATTTAACTTTTTATCATTAACAGGCTATCTGGTAATAGGTTGGGGAGTTCACCAAGGTTGGGGAACTTCTGGGAAGTCTTACTGAGATCCATACAAGATTTCCTCACTACCATGGTCCAAATATCTTGATTCAGAAATATTGTCCTGTATGGAGGCCTTTTAAATCTCTCACTCAGAGGTCTCAGACACAATTGTGAGATCATTCTCACAGTGGGGCACGCACTGATTTCTGTTTTTCGAGCTCCAAATGTTAAATTTATTTTGTATACCAACAGGTAGGATGTCCTTATAGAATCTTTTGGTTTTCTGATCAGATTTGAAATCTCTCATTCTTGGTGGAAATTTACCATTTGATTACAAATATTATTGTATTGTCTGCCCATGGCAATTTACATTGTAAATCTATAAAAATGATTCTACATGGACAGGATGGGCATAAGCTCAGCAAATGTGTCCTCAAACCACGTCCTAAAAAATCTCCTCAAAACTTTCATGTCTTTATAATAAGACTCTCCTCTGTTGTCTTTGTAACCGATTGGTTTAGTTCTGGATTTGAAATTATTATCTGGCTCTTGATTGGTGACAGTCTGTTGGTTAATTTCTGAAGACACATTTTTGTCTAGGCACCAGTCTTAATGATTGTTGCAATTCTCCTGGGCCATTCACACTCAGGTCTTTAATCTGCATGGAGCTGGTTTTTTTGTAGAGTGTAAAGTAAATATTTAATTTCATTCTTCTTCCATATGTATACATAATTTCCCAGAACATTTATGGAAAAGTCTGTGTTTGCCACTAATTCAAAATGTCATTTCTGTCATATGCTGTATCCATATATGTGTGCATCTCTTTCTTTCTGTTGTGTTCTTGTCTTCTTGTGTAAGCTAAAACAACCACCACACTGTTCCAATCATATTTGATAATAAGCATTGAAATATATTAATATAATTCTATCTACCTTGTTCTTCATGAGCATTTTGGCTATATAAGCCCTTTTCATTATTTTGTACATTAAAAAATAAGCTTGTAAATTTTGACCAAAATAGTAAAGATTTTGATTGGGGTGGCACTGAATCCACAAAATCTGGGAAGAACTTACAGTCTTATGATATTGGGTATTTCTGTCATAAACATGGTATAGATCTATATTTATTTGGGTCTTCTTTAATGTCTCTGAATTAAAATTTTATAATTTTATGTAAGTATTTTATATATTTGTAGAGATAATCATGGGTATCTTATATTTCTGACTATAAAAGGTATATTTTCCAAACTTTTTTTCTAATTAGTTGTTAATGATACTATTAAAGAGCAACAGATTTTTATATTTTGATTTTCCTCTAGCAAACTTGTTAACCTGTCTTGTTAATTTTAATAATTTACTTGTAAATTCCTTTTATAACATAGATCACAGTTACTAAACAGATACAATCTCTAAACAATTGGAGTTTTGTTTTTAATTTCTTCATTTATGTATTGTTTTTGTACTAGTTGTAGCAAGGACCTCCCAGCTAAATGGTGAATAAAAATGTTCCTGGTGGCATTTATTTCTGGCCTTATATAAAGGGATAGCTCTCAGTATTTCACTTTTAAGTATGAAATTTGTTCTTAATATAGTGAAGGTACCATTTAGTGGGTTAAGGGAGTTCCTTTCTACTCAAGTTTGCTAGGAATATTAATTGTTAATCATGAATGTAAACTTTTATCAACAACTCCTCTGTTCAAAGTATCATAAAAGCTTGATTTATTTTCCATGGTTTAAAAAAAAACGTACAAACAGTCTGTCTGGTAGTCTCTGAGTATCTGATGGTCCCTATCTTTGAAGTATCAAAAATTTGACTACTTCTTGCCATCCCCAACTGTGATGACGCACCAGGTTGGAGCTATTATCATCAACCACCTGATTATTCAAAAACCCTTCATTCTACTTGGACTCTTTGCTTTCATGATTTTACAATCAGGACAACATATTTAACATATAAATCAGTCCACATGACCTTTCAGCTTAAAACCCTTCAATTGCCATCCACCTCACTTAAGGTTAAAGGCTAGAGCCCTGACCAGGACTTTCAGGCTCTTCAGGATCTCCTCCTCCCTCCCTCTCCTGCCCCCTTGTGACCTCTCTCATTTCATTCTCTTACATTCTTCCCTATTGCTCTAGACTCCGGCACATTCACTTTCATCCTGTTCTATGAATATGCCAGGCTTGTCAAGACTTTGATACTGCTGATAAATCAAAATGTCTATAATCATTTTGAGATGATTACAGTTATATTATTGTATTGGTTCTCGATTACAGTGTCATTTCTTTGTGTGCATGGTTAGTTTTGGCCATGAGTTGTTTATCTCCTTTGGACTATTATTCTTATGAATTCTTTGAGGTACAGAATGAGGTGCGTTTCCCCAGGGGCATTTGCATTTATTTTCTGACAGGCAACTCCAGCACTATTTCTTTAGATTTCACTAAATTAAGTATGTAACTTGAGGGGGTTTTCAGAGTACATAGATTATCTCATACAGATTCACAAAGAGCCATCCAAGGGAATTTTATCCTCTTCCCTCCGCTTGAAGCCAAGGTGTTTTTAAATTCAGTCTCTCAGAGTAGAGATGGGAGAGGATTATTACTGGTTTATCATTTCCCTACAACGGCAGACATTTGGAATTCCAGCTTTCTCTTCTATCCTACCCCCAGGCTTGGCCAGTCAATGCATTTGATTTTGATCTCATTCCCCAACAGGACATAATAACTAAAGCTCCATTTCTCCAGTGTGGCATATGTTCTCAGTAAATGCTGTTTCACAGATATGCTTACCCCCTTGTTTCCCACTTTCCCTGGATTTGCTATGTTGTCATGTATTTAATAAGTTAAAAAAATATTAAAAGCATTTTAGTTGCTTTCAACACAACGGATAGTTCAAATAACTTAGCTCATCACGTCTATTGAAGTAGATTTTAAACATTGTTTTTTTCAAATATGTCAAAAAGAGAGCATAAAATTATAAAAATTTTTAAAAATAAGGAATGAAGAAAAATCACCTAACAATGTATCATACTAATACAACTTATATTAGCATTTCAATTCATACCATACAATTTCAATTCATATTTTCAAATATTATTTTCAAATTTTATGCAACTATGCTGCATTGTTTTTACCATGTAGCACCTTACTAGAAATAGTGAAACTTGATGCTATATTAATAAATAATTTCCCTATTGTAGTGTTAAGAGCTCAAGAAACTGCTTATCTCTACGTGATCACTTTTACTATGTGATCTAGAATAAGCCATACAAACTATTTCTCAGTTACCTCATCGGTAAACCTCCCAGAATTGCTGTAAGATGATTTAGTAAAACGATTTACCATGTAAATCCCTTAAAATAACATTTGTCAGATAAGAGGAACTTAGCAAATGTTTAATTATATCTTATATTCTAATAGTCATTTATTTATTGTAAATTAATAGTCATAGTTGATATACCAAGCCTCATAACAACCAACTCATTTATAATTATTTTTACTGATGGTTTATTTCAAACAATTCTAAATTGCTTTAACTAGTATGAGCAATACTATGATGGGCATCATTAAATACCAGCTCTCAAGGTAAGATCCAAGATGGCCAAATAGAAACAGCTCCGGAGTGCAGTTTCCAGCAAGAACAACACAGAGGGTGAGTGCCCGCCGTATTTCCAAACAAATTTTCACTGCCCACAGACCAGAAGATTCCCGGGCCAAAAAGCACCATGAGTTTTCAGCATGGTGGTTTCAGTGGGTGGCTTGGTGCACAGAAACTCTCACAAATCTGGGCAGCCATTTCAACTGGCACCTGGAACACCTGGGAGACAGAGCCACCCATTCAACTAAAAGGGAGGGGGCAGAGACAGGGAGCCAGGTGATCTGGCTCGGTGAGTACCACCCCCACAAAACAAGCAATCTGAAAAGCTCTGGACTGAGAGTTTTGCAGCAAGCACAGCTGGATCCAGGATGGTCCAGCTTAGTGGGGGGGAAGGGCAACCACCACTACCAAGGCATTCTGCCACTACTGAGGCAGTTCACCCAGCAACTGGGCAGAGCCTGTGATAGCTCAGCAATGCCTCTTCTGGCAGACTGTGACTACACTACTCTGTGTGGGGCAGGGCATCTATGAAAAAACGCAACAGCACCACAGGAACTTATAAAGAAAGTAGGCCTTCCTAGGACAGAGCACCGGGGAAAAAAGGCAGTTATGAGTTCCACTGCAGGAGACTTAAAAGTACCTGCCCAGCAGCTCTGCATGGAACAATGGAGCTCCCAGCACAGCACTTGAGCTCCTATAAGGGACAGACTGACTCCTCAAGCAGTTCCCTGGCCGCTGTATACCTAGAGACACCTCATAAAGGAAAGCTCAGGCCGACATCTGGCAGGTACCCTCTGGGACAAAGATAACAGAAGAAGAAACCAGCAGCAACCCTTACTGTTCTGCAGCCACCGTGGGTGATCTCAGGCAAGAAGGATCTGGAGTGGACCTCCAGCAGTTCTGCAGCAGAGGGGCTTGACTGCTGGAAGGAAAACTAAAAAACAGAAAGAAATAACTTCATTATCAACAAAAAGGATGTCCACTCAGAGACCCCATCCAAAAGTCACCGACTACAAAGACCACAGGTAGATAAAGCCACTAAGATGGGAAGAAACCAGTGCAAAAAGGATGAAAACATCAAAAACCAGAATGCCTCTCCACCTCCAGAGGATTGCAACACCTCAGCAGCAAGGGATCAAAGATGGAGAGTGAATCTGATGAACTGACAGAAACAAGTTTCAGAAAGTGGGTAATAAACTTCTCAGAGCTAAAACAACATGTGCTAACCCAATGCAAAGAAACTAAGAACCTAGAAAAAAGGTTAGATGAGATGCTAACCAGAAAACAGCTTAGAGAAGAATATAAAGGACTTGATGGAGCTGGAAAACACAGCATGGGAACTTTGTAAAGCATACACAAGTTTCAATAGCCAAACTGACCAAGCAGAAGAAAGGATATCAGAGATTGAAGATCCACTCAATTAAATAAAATGAAAAGGCAAGATTAGAGAAAAAAAGAGTGAAAAGAAATTAACAAAACCTCCAAGAAATATGGGATTATGTGAAAAGACTGGTTCTACATTTTATAGGTGTACCTGAATGTGACAGAGAGAATGAATCCAACCTGGAAAACACTCCTCAGGATATTATCCAGGAGAACTTCCCCAACCTAGCAAGCCAGGCCACCATTCAAGTCCCAGGAAATACAGAGAACACCACAAAGATATTGCTCAAGAAGAGCAACCCCAAGGCACATAATCATCAGATTCACCAGGGTTGAAATGAAGGAAAAAATGCTAAGGGCAGCCAGAGAGAAAGGCTGGGTTACCCAGAAAGGGAAGCCCATCAGACTCACAGTGGATCTCTTGGCAGAAACCCTACAAGCCAGAAGAGAGTGGGGACCAATATTGAACATCTTTAAAGAAAAGAACTTTCAACCTAGAATTTCAAATCCAGCCAAACTAAGCTTCATAAGTGAAGAAGAAAGAAAATCCTTTATGGACAAGCAATTGCTGAGAAATTTCATCACCACCAGGCCTACTTTACAAGAACTTCTGAAAGAAGCACTAAACAAGGAAATGAACAACCAGTACCAGCCACGCCAAGAACATACCAAATGGAAAAGCCCATCAACACAATGAAAAAAATGCATCAACTAACAGGCACATCATGCAGCTAGCAACAAAATGGCAGGATCGAATTCACACATAATAATATTACAATTAAATGTAAATGGGCTAAATGCCCCAATCAAAAGACACAGACTGGCAAATTGGATAAAGAGTCACGTCCCATCGGTGTAATGTATTCAGGAAACCCATCTCACATGCAAGGACACACATAGGCACAAAATAAAGGGATCGAGGAAGATTTACCAAGCAAATAGAGAGTAAAAAAAGCAGGAGTTGCAATCCTAGTCTCTTTAAAGTCCATAAAATGGACTTTAAACCAACAAAGATCAAAAGAGACAAAGAAAGGCATTACATAATGGTAAAAGTATCAATGCATCAAGAGCTAATGATCCTAAATATATGCACACAATACAGGAGCACCCAGGTACATAAGGCAAGTTCTTAATGACCTACAAAGAGGCTTAGACTCCCACTCAATAATAGTGGGAGACTTTAACACTCCATTGTCAATATTAGACAGATCAATGAGACAGAAAATTATCAAGGGTAGTCAGGACTTGAACTCAGATCTGGACCAAATGGACCTAATAGACATATACAGAAATCTCCACCACAAATCCAAAGAATATACATTCTTCTCAGCACCACACTGCACATACTCTAAAACTGACCACATAATTGGAAGTAAATCACTCCTCAGCAAATGCAAAAGAACAGAAATCATAACAAACAGTATCTCAGACCAGAGGGCAATAAAATTAGAACTCAGAATCAAGAAACTAACTCAGAACTGCACAGCTTCATGGAAACTGAACAACTGGCTCCTGAATGTTGACTGGATAAACAATGAAATGCAGGAAGAAATAAAGATGTTCTTTGAAACCAACGAGAATGAGGACATAACATACCAGAATCTCTGGGACACCTTTAAAGCAGTATCAAGAGGAAAATTTATAGCAATAAATGCCCATAAGAGGAGCGAGGAAAAATCTAAAATCGACACCATATTGTCAAAATTGAAAGAGCTAGAGGAGCAAGATAAAAAAAACTCAAAAACAAGCAGAAGACAAGAAATAACTAATATCAGAGCAGAACAGAAGGAGATAGAGACAAAAAGAAACCCTTCAAAATATCAATAAATCCAGGAGCTGGTTTTTTTTAAAAGATCAACAAAATAGACTGCTAGTCAGATTAATAAAAAAGAAAAGGGAGGAGAATCAAATAGATGCAATAAAAAACAATAAAGGGTATATCACCACTGATTCCACAGAAATACAAACTACCATCAGAGATTACTACAAACAACTCTATGCACATAAACCAATAAACCTGGAAGAAATGGATAAATTCCTGGACACTTGCACCCTCCCAAGCCAAAACCAGGAAGAAGTTGAAACCTTCTTGTTATTGAATAGACCAATAACAAGGGCTGAAGTTGAGGCAGCAATTAATAGCCTACCAACCAAAAGAAGTCCAGGTCCAGATGGGTTCACAGCTGAATTCTACCAGAAATACAGAGAGAAGCTAGAACCATTCCTTCTGAAATTATTCCAAACAATACAAAAAAAGGGAATCCTTCCCAAATAATTTTATGAGACCAACATCATCCTGATACCAAAACCCAGCAGAGGCTCAATAAAAAAACAGAAAACTTCAGGCCAATACTCATCATGAGCACAGATGCAAAAATCTTCAATAAAATACTGGCAAACCAATTACAACAGCACATCAAAAAGCTTATCTGTCATGATCAAGTAGGCTTCATCCCAGGGACGCAAGGATGGTTCAACATATGCAAGTCTATAAGCATAATCCACCACATAAACAGAACCAAAGACAAAAACCATATGATTATCTCAATAGATGCATAGAAGGCCTTTGACAAAATTCAACAGCTCTTTATGCTAAAAGCTCTCAATAAATTTTATTGTTTTGAGATATGTATCAAAGGAACAAATCTCAAAACAATAAAAGCTATTTATGACAAACCTACAGCCAATATCATACTGAATAGGCAAAAACTGGAAGCATTCCTTTTGAAATCTGGCACTGGACAAGGATGCCCTCTCTAACCATTCCTATTCAATATAGTATTGGAAGTTCTAGCCAGATCAATTAGGCAAGAAAAAAAAAGGTATTCAATTAGGAAAAGAGGAAGTCAAATTGTCTATTTGCAGATGATATGATTGTATATTTACAGGATCCTATCATCTCAGCCCCAAATCTCCTTAAACTGATAAGCAACTTCAGCAAAGTCTCAGGCTACAAAATCAATATGCAGAAAACACAAGCATTTCCATATACCAATAACAGACTAACAGAGACCCAAATCACAAGCAAATTCCCATTCACAATTGCTACAAAGAGGATTAAATACCTAGGAATACAACTAACAAAGGATGTAAAAGACTCTTCAAGGAGAACTACAAACCACTGCTAAAAGAAATAAGAGAGGACACAAACAGATGGAGAAACATTCCATGCTCATGGTTACAAAGAGTCAATATTGTGAAAATGGCCATACTGCCCAAAGTAATTTATAAATTCAATGCTATCCCCATCAAGCTACCAATGACTTTCTTCACAGAACTGGGAAAAACCACCTTAAACTTCATATGCGACCAAAAGAGAGCCCACATAGCCAAGACAATCCTAAGCAAAAAGAACAAAGACAGAGGCATCACGATTCCTGATTTCAAACTATACTACAAGGCTACAGTAATCAAAACAGCATGGTATTGGTACCAAAACAGAGATATAGACCAATGTAACATAATAGAAGCCCTGGAGGCAATGCCACACATCTACAACCACCTGATCTTTGACAAACCTCACAAAAACAAGCAATGGGGAAAGGATTTCCTGTTTAACGAATGGTGTTGGGAAAGCTGGCTAGCCATATACAGAAAGCAGAAACTGGACCCCTTCCTGACATCTTACAGTAAAATTAACTCCAGATGGATTTTTAAAGACTTACACATAAGACCTAACACCATAAAAACCCTAGAAGAAAACCTAGGCAAAACCATTAAGGACATAGGATGGGCGAGGACTTCATGACTAAAACACCAAAAGCATTGGCAACAAAAGTCAAAATAGACAAATGGGACCTAATCAAACCCCAGAGCTTCTGTACAGCAAAGGAAACAATTGTCAGAGTGAACTGGCAACCAACAGAATGGGAAAAATTTTTTGCAATCTACCCATCTGACAAAGGGCTAATATCCATAATCTACAAAGAGCTAAAACAGATTTACAAAAAACAAACATACAAACCCATCCAAAAGTGGGTGAAGGATATGAACAGACACTTTTCAAAAGAAGACATATATGAGGCCAACAAACACGTGAAAAAATGCTCATCATCACTGATTATTAGAGAAATGCAAATCAAAACCACATTGAGATAACACCTCACATCAGTTAGAATGACGATCATTAAAAAATCCAGAGACAACAGATGCTGGAGAGGATGTGGAGAAATAGGAACACTTTTACACTGTTGGTGGGAGTGTAAACTAGTTCAACCATTGTGGAAGACAGTGTGCTGCTTACTCAAGGACCTAGAAATAGAAATTCCATTTGACCCAGCAATCTCATTACTGGGTATATACCCAAAGGATTATAAATCATTCTTTTATAAAGACACATGCACATGTATGTTCATTGCGGCACTGTTTACAATAGCAAAGACCTGGAACCAACCCAAACGCCCATTGACGATAGACTGTACAAAACAAAATTTAGGTATTACTCAATGGTACAAGGGCCAACCTATTAGGAAAAAATGCACATTCCAAATTTGTATGTAGTTAATAGCATCCAAAATATTAAAAAAATTCGACAGGTTAGAACTACCATTTGTCCAGCAATTCCACACCTGGGTATCTACCCAAAGGAAAAATTATTGTATTAAAGATACGTTCATTTGTATGTTTATCACAGCACTATTCACAATATTAAAGATGTGGAATTACTGAAATGTCCATCAATGGATGATTGGATAGACAAAATGTGATATATACTACTTAGCCATAAAAAACATTTTTTTTTTTTTTTTCTTTTTTTTTTTTTGTTTTTTTTGCTGCAACATGGGTAATACTGGAGTCCATTATTTTAAGTGAAATAATTCAGAAACAGAAAGTCAAATACTACATGTTGTCACTTATAAATGGGAGCTATATAATCTGTACACATGGCATAAGGTGTAGGATAATAGACACTGGTGATTTGGAAGGGTGGGAAGGTGGAAGGAGTGTAAGGGATGAGAAATGAGTACAATATTCACTACTGCAGTGACGGTTACACTGAAACCCAGATTTGCCCACTATGTAATATATCCATGTATTAAAACTGAACTTGCCCCCTGTAAATTTGTACAAAACAATTTTGGCAAGTGATACTGTTTGGGTCTGTGTCCTCACCCAAATCTCACCTTGAACTGGAATCCCCATGTGTCAAGGGTGGGACCAAGTGAAGTTAACTGAATCATGAGGGTGGTTCCCCAATTCTGTTCTCATAATAGGGAGTGAGTCTCATGACATCTGATGGCTGGCATTTCCCCTGCTTGGCACTCACTCCATCCTGCCACCCTGTGAAGAAGGTGCCTGTTTCTCCTTTGCCTTCTGCCATGATTATAAGTTTCTGGAGGCCTCCTTATTCACGCTGAACTGTAAGTCAATTAAATCTCTTTCCTTTATAAATTAAAATATATATATATATATATATATATATATATATATATATATATATACCAGCTCTCTTTTTTTTTTTTTTTAAGTATAAATGGCTTTTTACTTTTTTGAAGGAAAACTTTTAATTGCATTTTAGGTTTTGGGGTACATGTGAAGAACATGAAAGATTGTTGCATAGGTACACACATGGCAGTGTGATTTGCTGCCTTCCTCCCCTTCACAAGAGCTCTCTCTTATTTCTTTAGGAAAAGCTCTCAAAACTGTTTTACCAGTACATGCATATATTTATTGCTCTGATATGTAATGCCAAATATAAAGACAAAAAAATTGTATTGAACTATATAAAGTCTCTGACTAGTTTAAGTTTTATAATGCTTGATTATTGCTAGACTAATATTTAGTTTTCATTTTGACTTGTGTGTGATTACCTGTAAAAATAAATAAATTTTCATATGCTAGTTTATCCTTTGTATTTCTGCTTGTGAAACGTATCTATTAATATCTTCTCATTTATCTTTTGAGATAAAATTTTTTCTATTGATTTTTAAAACTTTTTATATATTAAAGAGACCTTTCCTTCTCTGACTTTTAGTTGTTTTGTGTTTTTGCATGCAGAAATTTACACTATTTATATCTTTATAGATACTCTCCTTTGGGATTTCTTCTCTTTGTAAACGAAGAAAATTTTTACCTTGAAGCTATTTAGTAGACAGTATTTTTCTTGTTTGGTTAAAGTTTAGTGTTTACATTAGCTATTTGATTCAAATTCTATTTATTTGGTATATTATGTTATGGAAAGAACCAAACAGAATCTTCTCATTTGCTAACTATATACTATTAATTAAGTAACTACTTCTTCATTGATCTTAAATTACTTTTATTATTCATTGTGCTAAAACATAAAATGTGATTTGTGTTCAATGTAAACTAATAAGTTTATTATTTCTATCTATAAGGTATATTACATTTTTATAAAGCAAAAAAGTCCCTCTTTAAAAACAAATTAACAATAAGCAGATTTGGGAGTTACCAATATATTTGAGCTGAAAGATAAGTATCCTCATTCTCTAATAGCTGTCAAGTGGGAAAGTTATCAACTCATCTAGTTCATCTCTAATGTTATGGCCAATTGGATTGGAACATAAAGAAGAACTCTCACAATTGGAGCTTTTCAACTGGAATTGAACATCTCAGGAAGCAATGAGTTCCCCTTCACCAACTGTAGTTGAAGAAAGTAGTTAAACAAAGGCTTGCTGCCAATTTGGGAATTTCTATTGAGTTCTTGTTTTAGTTTAAAAGACTCCAAGGTCCATTTCAGCTTTAAGATTGCATGCTTCTTTGAATCCATCTGTGAATAAGGTTTTTTTCACAGTGTAAGAGTTAGAAGTAGGAGTATTGGGTTAACTTTTGAGTAGCTCTTAAACCATAGAGCAATTAATTTGTTTCATTTAACATCTATTTGAATGACCAAATTTACAAAGATTCTCATCAAGTTTAATGTCTACACTTACTGTACTCTGTCTCATAAGTATACAATGAAGTCCTAGCAAATTAAGTTCAGACCTAAGAGAAACACAGGAGCTTATTTAGAAGTTGCCAGGTGGTTTTAGACGTTGAGTAAAACAACCAGCTAGACTTCCCCAACAGTGGCTTCATGCCATTACTCAGAGGTACAAAAGATATTACTTACTTCAAGGAGGATAATGATGATGAATCTATAAAACCATATATAAAATGGCACTGAAAGCAAAGCTATGTCTCATCCATTCGGATATTTAGGAAACAAACATATTATAGAATTATAGGTTATTTTTAAATAAAGATGTATAAGACGAGAAATCAAAAGTTTAACAACATATGACCTGATAGAAGCAAAACTACATTTATTCTATAAAAGGTATTCTTTCAACAAATAGACAAGCATTATTATAATTAATATAACCATTAAACCTACATAGATGCACTTAGGATTAAAAAGTTTGGTTTCCCTCACAGTTTAAAAAATGTTGATAGAACTGTAACCTATTAATATGCTTTATGTCTTCTCTGTGATAATCTACATTAGTCTTAACCTTAATCAAAGTATTTAAGCAGGTGATTTTCCTGACAAAGTTGTAAAACATTGATAGCATTACCTGTAGAGCAAAGAGAATGTTATAGAAATATACCTCACAGAAGAACGAAACCTAAGACTTTTTGGAGAGTCTTAAAGGAGGCTCAGTCTTGAAATTTCTGCATCCTTGACAACAATAAACTATTTATACAGGTCACAACTAATTGCACATTTTGGTACTTCCCATTCTCCTGCGTGGCTGGGAACACAACCTGAGGTGTTGACATAGTACAGATGGTTCACAGTTCCTTAAACAAACTCAGAGGAATTTGTAATGAATGATCATCATTTCAAAAATTTTGCATTTATTTTTTCCTTTGCTGGAATCATTTAGTACAATAATTTTCATTGTAAAACACAAATGCACACACATATACAAAGTAGTGTCACACATTTGAAAACATTTTTTACAAATAAATTGACATCAAAATATAAACAAAGTGTGTTTTAGCATGATTAAATATTTTATAAGAAACAAGATGAATATTTTCCTGTGCCTCACTTTACTCAAATATTCAATGAGAAGGATGATAATACCCACCTCACTGGGTATTGAAAAAATGAATAAATAGAATACCTAAGGGTTATGTTAAATGTTAACACGCGTTTTCATTATTATTGCTTAGAGATTAATTCAATGAGATCTATTTAGGTTAAATTTCATATATAAGTATAAACTTGTAATAATGTAGGGGCTCAGAAAATGATGCCCCAAAGTGTAGCTCCTTGATATGCTGAGTACTTTAAACTGAAGGGACTCAGGAGGACCTTAGAAGTGGCAGTCTCTCTGACCTTCTCCTAGTTCCTTTTTCTTGCACACTCCTTTATCTTCCAGCATGGATCATAGAAATAATACCTTCTCTTCCCTGAGGCAGGTCACAGAAACTATCCTTGAATACAAGCTATAAAACCTAATAATCACTCTTTGACCTACCTCCCCTGAAAGTAGATCATGCGCCCCTTGTGTGACAAGTGTACTGTCCTATACCTCAGGGGAAAGGATGCTACACAGAGAAGCTCAGAAGAATCTGAACAAACAGGTTTTGCTGGGTTTACCGCAGTTTATTACCATTATATCATTTTCTTTTTGTCCAATCAAATTTTTCTGCAAATATCCATGTGTTTTGTCAGATCCACCATAAAATATATACTGTATTCCCTGGATCATTGTGTCTTCATTTCTAAAGTGTCCTATGTCATGTGAAACTTTGTGAAATACATTTACTTTTTTGCTCTGATACTAAGCACACTGGTAAATGAGAGAGTATATATGTCAGATACAGACATGCGTTTAACCAGTAATAAGGTCAACTGTGGCACCAGAATAGATTGATGGTGGTAGTAAGTTTCACATTGGCAGTGTAGGATGATTGAGGAAAATGATTTGGGAGACAGGTTTAAATATATCCATGTTGCAGGGTCTCCTTGACCAAAAGTACTCCACATTCGCATAGTCCAAACTTTTCCCCACAGTACTCCCCCAGGTAGTCAGATGTTCTATCACTATGGCAAAACTTATTTGGTTCAGAAGCTTTTAAAACAAAAATATTGTGGATAAGAGAGTAAATAAATGATGGTATTCATTTTTCCATTTTTTAGTCATATTTATTTTCTAGCATCTTTTAAATCTTTAGTGTCCTTTCACAGCTCTAGGCCTTTGAAAGTACAATTCTCTGCTTGGAATGCACATTTTCTCTCCCTTCCTGCTGACTACAGAATTTATCTGAAAAATGTACTCACCTTTGAACACACAGCATAAAATTACTTCTTCTGTGGACCCTTTCCGAAATCCCCCAGAATGGTGAGCTGCCTTCCTCGGGGTTTTCACTGGGCTTTCCTTTAGTCTTTTAATGCATTTAGGAGACCATATATTATAATTTGTCTATACTTGACAGTAAGCTACATAAAAACAAAGACTGTATCTTACCCATATTGAATTTCCTAAAATTCCCTTATCTGAATTGTGTTTCTAACAGATGTTTTTACTTCGGTTGACAGACATAATTGTTTTATCATAATAACATAATCTGCTAAAATTAGCATAGAGACAAACACATCTGCGGGAGTAAGACAGGGAAGTTAGAAATAATGAAAATTTGTTAGAAATGGTAGTTCTAGGAAGGCATACAGAAACAAGACTCCAGTAACCTCCAATTGAGAAAGGGGGTTTCCAGGTGATAGAAACGGCTGTAGACTTTTAAGAGAAATCAAAAGCCAAACTGCCTATTTGTCAACTCTGCTCAAGGCAGACTCTGAGAAGAGGGTCCTCAAATTTTAGTTGTTGTTGCTTTGAACTATATCTTTTCCAAAATAGCCACTGAAGCACATTGTAGTAGTCTTTACTGAATTTTATTATTTCCCTCTATCTTACTCATTTTCCTCTCCAGCAGTTTAGTTAATGTGCTAAGTTCAGTTTTTAAGTTGTCATGCTTTTTACAGCTAACTTTTCCTTTCCAGGGAAATTTGCATAAAATTTCAAAACAAAATGCTTACTTTTATTACTATTAGTTTTAAGACATGGATTTTATCAAATGGGAGTTCTGTACCAGGTCAGGACTATACTACATCTGACTATGAAGGGGTGAGAATCACAAAGTTGTATAAGATGTCAAAACACGGTACCTGCTTCCAAGGAACTCTCAAGCTTATGAAACACAGACACAAGGAACCCATCACACTCTCCCGAGAAGAAAACTTAACATGCCACAACTGCAGTCCATCCCTTTGGCGTCTAATTTTACTTTTTGTATGTCTGACAATGTGCTTTATCGAAACACTGGACATTTGCCTGTCTCACATGTTAAACTGAGCTCTCTGGGCACAGGCTTTATCAACTTGACTATTAACAAAGAACAAAGAATGTTATTGTTCAAAAATATGTGATTTATAGTTATATATCCTCTCCATGTGGAAAGGAAGGGGAATGAAAGTTTAGGATCATAAACATCTATGGAATTGATTTTATGACTGAGGTGGGGAAGAATGCAGGATGTAGGATAATTCTCAGGTTTGTGGCTTAGAAAACCAAAATGGAAGACATTGCTATTTGCTGAGACAAAAATTTGGGCCATGTCTCAAGAAAAGATATGTGAGTTTAGGCTGGCATATATTTGATGTCAGTTATCTTTGGGGTACTCAAGGAGAGGTGTATCAGGACACAATATGAAATCAATAAATATTGAGTCAGTTGAGCGACCAAATGCAAATCTTGTATAGTAGATGAGACTGGAGCTTAGCAGGAGGCCGGGGAAGATAATTATATGTATAATTATTCTATGCATGGATTAGCGTAGACCATTCTATAGAGTTTATACACAAAACTCAGGACATTCTTGAGAAATGAAAATTTTAAGGAGTAACCCTGAAAGGAAAGCAATCTATGCTATCATGACACTCAATTTTGCCTAGCTGTTCTAAGTTCATCAAATCTAAAACTTTTAATTTCAGAACTTATTCTTGGTAATGCTCCTTCCTTATCCATTAACACCAGATTCAGTCCCATGAATTTTCCCTTGATATGCATTGTTCAAGCAAATGTAGGTTCCACTTGAAACTGGAGTTTTCTCCTTCAGGCAGCCTACTGTTCATCTGTCTTCTGAGTTGCAGAGTTCCCCCAGCAGCATTAGAGAGTGCCATTGGCTCTAGTGGGGGTAATTTAGAGCACAGACGTGAGCAGCTGTTTTTTCCATGCATTCCTGTATATAGCAAGCTGTAGGTGTTCCTTCTATTTGGATTCAGCTCACAACTTACTTCTGTGCTGCTGCTATTAAAATGGGAGACAACCATGACATCTTTAGATGGGAAAATCTGATTTGTTTTATGCTATTCTAGATTAAAGTTTCTAATTAGACTCAGGGAAGGTGACAACATGGTGGGTGTGTGAAGTTGCCTTCCTGCCAGCTGAGTGTATCTCCTTTTTGCCTGTGTGGAAGAGAAGGTTGTGCTTTGCTTTTTAACACTGCATGACAGATACTTTCTCAGGTTTTCTGTCAACAGCTGGCTATTTGGTATATACTTATGTATTTTTCAATCAGATGACAGAAATGTTTTAAGGGGCTTCTCCAATCACAGCCAAAATAGTTTTTCTAAATATCTGATACCAGCAACAATAACAATCATATTTTATGATTGTAAGTTTCTATAATATTTAGAACATGAAGAAAGGGAAAGTAAGAAGGGAGGCCTGTTAAGGAGTTTCTTCTTGTGATCTAAGTAAAACGTGATGGTGGCCTGCATTAAATGGGTGCAGTGAGACTGGAGAGAAATGAAAGGATTAAAATACATAAGGACCTATGAATTATGTGACTTTGTGCTAGATTTGTGTCTTTATAAAAACAGACACTAGAAATCGTGCTTTGTATCTCTCTCTCCACCCTGTGGAAAGATTACAGTGTGGATGTAGTGGACCATGTGGAGATACAAGAAAATGACAGTCATCTCTAAACCAGGAGAAGGTCCTTCGCTAGATGCCAGATCTGCTGCCAACTGGATCTTTGCTCCAGAATGTGAGAAATGCATTTTCTGTTGTTTATGACACCCAGTGTATTGTATTTTTGTTACAGTATCCCAAACTGACTAAAATACAGTCTATGCAGAAATCTTACAGTGAGAAAAGACATGTTAGAACTCTGAAGAATACTAAAAATTAGGGAATAGTAGAGAGAAACTCATTTATCTTTAAAAAATTAAGTAAACTGAAGAATTAAAAGTAACCTTTGGGTTTAGTACTAAAGAACTAATTGATTGCCTTGATACGGGAAAATTCCATGGAATGTTGGCAATGAATTGAGCTTATAATAGATAATATGGCTTCCATCATCATCTATTTTGGAATGGCTATTGCCTTTTATGCCAGTTAAGAGTAGTTGTCTTTCTCTCTCCATAATTGCTCAGCATTTATACTTTAAGTACAGAGCTCTTACTAAATTTATTCCTAAGGAAATATGTTTTCCCATAAGACAGATCTTCTAAAAATCCTGTCTTTTTATCTGTGGCTGTTTTTTCCTTCTGATTTGTGCATTTCTTTTCTATCAGTTCAATTTGATTTATAGGTTTTCTGTCTAATATGCATGGTGGAAAAGAGAGGAGTCCAAGCTGATCTACAAATGACTTGTTCATTGTCATGGTTTCTGAAACTTTGAGTTGCAATGTCATAGACAGCTTTACTGTAGAATCTCAGTGTTTCTCTGTCTACATGTTCATCTCACATAAGTGTAAGCTACATAAATATATCACAAATTGTTTAGCCTAAAAGCAGAAAAATAGAAAGGACTAGCATCACCATGCCAGTCACATCTGAGCCAAAACAGAAAAGTATCTTCAATAATCTTGACATTTAAAAATTCCATCATCTACACAACCAAGCCCAGAACAAACTCATCACCAAATGTCCTGTGAATGGAGCTGGAGAAATGATGCAAGGAATAATAAGGTCTACATCAAAGAGCTAACAAAGCATGACAAAATCATCAAGGTAAAGATTTACTGGCAAAGATCGCCAAAGAGCAGTAATCTCTGTCCTGGATATGCAGCAGGTGTGCATAATGGACAGGAATTAAGTCATCTTCTGATGCCAGCAAAGGGTCTGGCCCCTGCAATGCTAAAAGGGAATGCTGACTTTCCTTAGATCCCTGGAATATTGCTAAATTGAATTTGGACTGCCATTATAGCAGATAGAGCCTGAATTATTTGTAAAACTTCAATTATTGTGGACATACCATGGGGCTTGAAGAAGAGATTATTTGGCTCCTAATGTTGTAAATTTAATTTTCTTTGTGAACACTTGCTAAAGGACTAACTAAATCATTTGCCAGTGTGAAATACATCACACTGAAAGTTGATTTTATATTTATTCTCATGGATCCATACTCTTTAAGAAGTCTGCCTCAGTCTGCAGAGTCAGAAATGAATTTCATAAAGGTGTTTACAATAGTTGAATCTTTTCAAGCTAAAGAGAATTATTAGGTATTTTCGGGTTACACATACCAGTCAGAGTGTTAATTAAAATAGAGAAGGTTTTTAGGTTTTTTTTTTTTTTTCTTTTTGGTACAATTGTCTCCCTTTGTAAAGTGTCTTAATTATAAAATTATCATGTGCAATCATCACACTTTTACCAAAGAAGTCCCGGTTGCTTCCTCCCTGACAGTCTCTATGAACGGCGCTGGTAATTAATAGGTAGGAAATCAACTGTCCTCCTACTTCAAAAAGTAGGACAGAATTAGGGCAGACATAGTTTTGAGGGGAGATATAAGAACTTTTTGTTGCTGTTTAAAAGAATAGTTTTTACTTTGCACTTTTGATATTTTCCTAAAGTAAAAATTAAAAAAAATAAATTATTAATGTGTACATTAATGTTTGTACTTAAAATCTATTGGAGTAAAGAAAAAAAATTTATACCTCTGGTAGCCTTAATAATACAAATAAACTTAGAAAAAATATTTATATTTTAAATATACAGTGGAAAACCCCATGATCTGTAATTTTTTTTTTTTTTTTACAAAATGAAGTTAATGAATGTAAATCTAACTTAGTATTGTCACAAGATTTTAGCTTACTTATTTACTTTGGGTTATATATATGACAATAAAATAATATGTTTTGGGAATAAAACAAGGAAATCTATTTCTAAGTTGAAAGAGATCATTTAAGTCATTTTGGGAATACAGTTTGGTGATACTTCTTTCGAAATGCCTCAGAATCAGCCTACATTATAAAAATTCAGATTTTATAATGTAGCATTAATGTAGAACCCTAAACTGTATTATCAAGATTTGTCATATGATCCATTGAATTTGAGAAAATCCTGTTTATTTATTTAAACAAATCTACTGTACTCCCCAAGTACCATATTCAGTGTGGCCTAATTGGATAATTCAGAAAATTTGCACCTCTTCTTTCCCCTCCTTAAAAAAGTGTCCAGACTTCAAATTACAAAGGCCAAGTAAGTCAAACTTAACTCAAAACAAATCAGGATTAGTGTTCATTCTCAAGCAGTCTAACATAAAGCAATGGGACACTGGGGCAGGACTCCTAAGTGGCAGTGTTTCTCAAAGTTCAGCAGCAGGGTAGTAACAATTCTAGGAGCTCTGCCTACCTTGATGCCAGCGTGTATGCCTGTCTGTCTTCACAATTAGCTTTTAAGCTTTTTAAGGGCCTAGATCATGTTTCATTGAAATTTATATCTTTCACATAATCTGAGGTTTTTTTGTATTTGTTTATATTTAGTTTTAAAATCTTGGGGCATATCAGAATTTACATAGATCTAAGGACAAGGCACAGAGAGAAAGAGAAAGGTGGGAAGGTTGTATAGCACCCTATAAATGTATACAGGCTGTTTTTCTAGGCAACCCAAATTAGTAACAATTGTTTTCCTAAAAGAGCTATGCTATTTGTAGTTGCTACTGTCACCATTTAACAAGGGGAGGGGGCTCTTAGAAAATCTTTTAAAATTGTTGCAAGAAAGTCATAGAAAGCTACCTTTTAATGTCCATTTGCAATTGCTGAAGGGAAGACAGGTGGTACATTGACCAACAAACAAAATGAATTATGGATAAACTGAGAGCCAGTAAACAGTAGGAGTTAAGAAGATGAGCATGAACATGCCAAAGGAAGAGGGTAGAGAAACCATTGCTAGCAGTCTAGGAGCTCCTGATTTCCACGACTGGACAAAATAGGGAACTACTAAGAAGGCGTGGAGCTACTCTATCAGGTTAGAGTTCTTTGTACCATGAAAGTTGTGCTAAGATGGAAATAGAAGCATGAATTGTTTATGTGTAAGTACTTCAAGCAGAAAGCAGAGATTTAAAATGTTCATGCAGAGGAAGAAATAAAAATATCTACCAGAGAGTCAAGTGGCATTGACAGTGATTGAAATATGACCCGGTTTTCAGTTTTCAATTGCAGGAAGGAGAAGAGGGAGCTACTTGAGGAAAATATTTGGAGTAAAGAAAAGAAAAAAGCACACAACTCTCTCTTAGAAAAGCCTAGTAATGAAGTGCTAACGTTTTATTATTTGCCACCAAACTCCTTAATTGAATTAGAATACTTACCGGGTTTCAATATTTACTTTTTATTTGAAATTAAATGTTATCCATTACTTTAATTTTCTTATCCTTTAACCTCTCTCTTATTTTCAAAACCACTAAATTTTGATTCTTTTTATAGAAAATAACTGGGCTCACTTTAGCTTTTGTAGGTCTGTTATAGCAGGCTGAAAATGGATTATGAAGATGTTTATTCATGAACAACCAAATACTTCATTCTTTGCTGAAATTACAGCTTTAGTTAATTAATTACATTGCAGGAGTTTACAATCCTTCTGTGGGAGGAGCACAATAGCACAAGTTGCTTACAGGAGCAGCTTCCAGAATATCCTGCTTGTAATACTCACACATTATAAGGATGTCAACCATTTAAAATGTGTGTTTATTACTCACGTTAATTTGCTACCTTCTTTTGCTTATCTCTCTGGGATCTTTGCCAATGTATACCTAAATGACCAGGAGTTCTCACTACAAATACTGAATGAAATAGTTATCTCTGAAAATTTCATTGTTTCCTAAGCTCTTAGTTTCCAGTGTGTGCCTGAATTATTCACTCTTTACCTTTGAAACATTCTCTTGCTTTCAATATATGTCAACAATTCACCTTTCCTAGTCAATGTCTCTTGTCTCTTTTGTTGCAGCAACTGTCATAATAGAAATGGTGGATATAAGATTCAAGATTTATATTCCAATTCCATATGCTCTTTGACCACATCCTAAGAAAGCTGTGAGATTTCAATGTCCCATTTTTAAGCAACCATTTGTTGTAAAGAAATCTGGCAGATGGCCACAACACCTGGGACAATTAAGCCCAAGGGATGGTTGAGTAATTTCTAAGGCAAGCAGAATTTTCCATCTGGTCAAATGGCACTTTCGGGGTTTAAGCAAGCTAGTGTTGGCTGCTCAGGGTGTATTCCTTTCACAAGCCTACTCTTCTGTCTCCAGATATTTACTGGCTGCCCCTCTAGAAAGTAGAGAAAACAGGAAAATAAATATTTACTCTCTTTTACAGCTGTCTGACTGCTGTGAATGGATCACTTAGCCCTGTTGCATTTATCCTTAAGAAACAAGATCAGTTTTCATGAAATTCCACTCAGATTTTAAATTCATGACTTATTTTGGTTTATTCTGTTCTGGAATATTCCAAAGTCAGAATTAAATGCTAAAGAATAAATTTGCCCATTTAAAAGATATTGGTGCACTATGTAACAGATTGTGGCTACCAACATTCTGAGTCAATCTTTCCCCTCCAAATGCCCGACCTTCCCCTACACACATTGAACCCACTAATTAATTTTGTATGATGGAATCTTACCAAATTGGTATGAGGAACATATTATCTGGAATCTATGAAGGTTTATTTCTTATGGCAGAAACACAAGAACATTTTCACAGAATGTGCAGGGTTTTGTTTGCTTGTTTCTGTTTGAGAATGCACAGTAAGTTGGCTGGGAAGCTCCTACATCCCTGAAAACTTCAGTCAAATTGCCATGTAAAGTCATTGCCAAGTTTTCAGAACTGAGTCTGGACTGCTATTCCAATTCGCCACTGTTCCGCCTCCATAGCAGATGGTGTTCGCTTATGCAGGGGATACAGATGAAACGGCGTGGTAGAGGTGTCATTCCACTGCTAAGGTTTCGGATTTTCTTGCTCTGAAGAATTCAATGCCAAAGCGTAACAACTTCTTCATCTTCACTCTCTGTCCTCAGCTAGTGTCCATCTTTTTTCCCCATTTCCTTCATTCCATCCACTCCCGCAAATCACTTTTGGGTTACAACTCTTCCCCTTCTGAATTTTGTGGTTTTTTTTTTTCTTTGCAAGTACATGGATGCTTTGCTGATAATTGCTGAATATGCATTTTCAGTTCTGAACCTCAGTGCGTTTCTGGCTTTCATATGTGGACAACCTTATGGTGTAACTGGGAGAATCTCCTAAATACTGAGACTGGTTGATTTCTGTCCAAAAGTCAAAGTAGCATGAAGAAGAAAAGGAGTTGGCTCTTGGATTCAGATCAGACTCAGATTTGATCTTGACTCTGCCACTTGCTATCAGTGTAGCATTGGGACATACATTTGACCTATGCTATTTGTAAAATGGAAATAATTATTTGGAAACCTCACAGTGTTCAGAGAATTAAATGAAACCGAATTTATGTTTGGTAGAGTAAGTGATACATGATTATGCTCTTCTCACTGCTAATTTCCTCATAGTCATAAGCTTCCAACATTAGAACTGCTGTCTTTGCTCCTTTACTTCCAAATCAAATCCATCATCATGTTCTATTATGATGTCCCTTTATTTTTTGCATCCAGGTTACAAGCTCAGTCCAGACCATTGTCTCAAATCTATATTTTGTATCTGAATTTCTTTACATTTTCCCATTCCTTTAACATAATTAAATTTTCTTTCAGTATTGCAAACATGATTTTAATTCAACCATGTGCCATAGAGATTGTTGGGCCACATCTTCATTAGAGTTGCTTGACTCCTTTGTAAAGGCACTACTATTTAAGGCTTGAGCTCTGGAACCAGACTTATTGAGTTAAAATGCCACCTCAATAACTTATTAGCTATGTAACTTTAAATAATTTAGTAATGTCTCTTTATCTCAGCTTCATCATCTCTAACAAGGATATAATAACAGTATCTTATCTCATAGTGGTGGTTGTAAGAAATAAAGGGCATAATGCATATAAACCTGCTTAATATGTAGAAAGCACTTTTAACTAATCGTGTTAATTAGCTAATTTTGTTAATCATTGTTATTCTCAAATATTTCTTTCAGCATCGGCCTCCCATTTTGAACACCCACAATGACAACCCCTTCATTTTATATCAAAATGAAGCTTCTGCATTTTAGTTCTTTATTAACTTCCTTTTAATCGATTCACAGTAAGTTCTTTGACACATGCCTACATCCACACATTCAGCCTGCATATCGACTCACTTATTTTCCTCTCCTCCACCAACTCGAGGCCCTTAGTCATCTGTGTGATCTCTGTCCCAGTAAATCATTATACGTATCCATGTTGCTTCATTTTCATTTAACATACCATCAGATTTAGTACATTTGCCTAAATCTTTCCCACTTTTTTTCCTAATTTCAAATATCCAGCTTAGAATTCCGTTTCAAGAATCTTTCCCTTTCTATGTGCTTCTAAACAAATCATTCTTGTATTCCCTCTGTCTTCAGAACAATTATGTTCTACTTGGGCTATATTGAATCTATTACCCCATTAGCTGGCTTGCATCTTTCTGCTCCAGCCATACTGGTCTCCTGCTGTTCCTGAAACATGGCAAACACCAATCCATCTTAGGGCTATTGCTCTGGGTTTTCCCTTTAACTGAACACAATGCTTTTCTCTAGATATCGGCATGATTTATACTCTCACTTCATTCAGGTCTCTGCTCAAATATCACCACTGCAGAGAATCACCATGTCACCCCTACATGATTTCATTTTTGTTTCTAGCATTTGACATATGTAGCTCTTATGTTCATTTGGTTACTGTTTGTTTCTCCCACTAGAGGGCAGAACCATTATCTGTTTTGTTGACTGTTCTATTCCCGGCTCCTAGCATAATGCCTTTTACATAGTAGGCTCTCAGTATTTTTGGAATGGATGAACGAACACATTGTAACCTAGCATCATCTCCTAAAATAATTCTAAATACTTAAAATATAGGGACTATGTATCATATTTTTGTAACATTCTTCCATATATTTTGACAGAAAAACATGCTGGTTTTAGAACAAGACTGGCCCAAATTCCTAAATTCTCAATTATTATCTGAGCATATCCCAGTAGTTTACTCTCTAAGCCTCAACCTCCCTATATATAAAATAAGCACAGTAATACTCATTATTATGGACAATTTTATCTGTCAACTATGGTTCCCAGTTGTTTGGTGAAACATCAATCTAGATGCTGCTGTGAAGGTATTTTTGGGATGTGATTAACATTTAAATTAGTAGGATGTTGAGTCAAGCAGATTAACCTCCATAAAGTGAGTAGGCCTTATACAATCAGTTGACCTTCAGAGAAAAGACTGAAGTTTCCACAAAGATAAGTAATGCTGCCTCAAGACTGCAACATAGAAACCCTGCTTGAGTTTCCAATCTGCAGATTTAGCATTCAGGATTGCAATATTAACTCTTCCCTGAATTTCCATCCTGTTGGCCTGCTCTATAGATTCCAGACTTCCTGGCCCACATAATTGTATAAGCCTATTCCTTAAAATCTCTCTCTCTGTGTGTGTGTGTGTGTGTGTGTGTGTGTGTGCACGCACATGTGCACTTATATACATATATACCACATTATATTGATTATTTTTCTCTGAAAAACGCTGACTAATAAAGCAACTTTACTTGATAGAAGTTAGGATTAAATAATGTGTTTTAAACTCTTATTAAATAGTAGCAATTATTATTACATGGTCAGTTAATTCTTTTGCCAGGTTATTATGTCTGCCACAAAGCAAGTACTCAACAAATATTTGATGAATGAATGAATAAATGAAGGCCAGAAAGCAGATGTCTTCTGAGCACGTATTATTCCATATGACTATAAAAGTTCATATGATTTGGTCAGCTTTGCTCATTTCTGAACATTATTTGACGCAGAACATACAGCACATTGCATTCCCTGTAAAGGTCTAAAAATGTTATATACATATGCAACATTATTCACTGAAAATAAGTCAGAATTTCTTTTATCATAGCAAAAGTACTGTTTGAGAATGAAAGAAAGTCGGATGCCAAATCACTCCATGAATCTTCCAGCAGCTTTGAGATAAGCATAATTTTATATATCTGAACACCCTTCGTGAGAGTGTTTTGAACGCTAGTTAGCTAATTGGGGCAATGTTCTTTGGGGAAAAAACATACAAATGTTGAGTATTTTAGTTCGGATGGAAATAGGAGATGGTAAGGGATTGCAAAAATATTTAAGCATCTGGAAATTAAGTATACAAATTTTAAGAATATATAAATTCAGATGGTGCTCTGGTGACAATGCATTATTTTCTAAATAACTAAAAAGACTGAAACAGTCACTGCTGAATTTTAGCAGATTTGTATGTATTGCAAGGTATTTGGCAGAATATGAACTCAGAGACCTATCAGATGTCCTCACATTTGGGGTCTCCTCAAAGATATCGACTAGAAGACTAAGGGTAGACCTATCTGGAAGGAAAGGCAAGGCAAGCACCAGGAGGGTGGTAAGGGTCTTAAGTGCCAAGCAAGCATACTCTCAAAGCTTCTCCTCTATAGAGACATTTAGGGAGTGGATAAGAGGAGAAGATAATGACTGAAAGGACAAAAACAGGATGCTGGAAACTAAATAGCTTATCCTCAGTTTTGCCTAGCTTCTCAGCCAGAGTCCTTCAAAAGAAAATTATATTTTTTATTTCTACTAGAATTTTTACTATGGTAAAAATATCCTGAAATTCAGCAGCAATGCTTGTTATCTTCCAGCCTTAATTTAGAACATGGCTCAACCCTGTTGCCCCTGTCTTTCCAATGCCCTGATTTTGTATTTGGGGATAAATGCTCCAAAGAGAAGATATTTGTTAATTGAGAGCACAACCTGCCTAAATTAGGAAAATATCTCTACTACTTTCATATCTGCTTACATCACAGACCTACTCATTGGAATAACCAGATCTTTAAGCATTTTAAAATGCTTATTTAAAAATTTATTTTAACACTTTTATATTATACTGAGTTTGGCTTATTTTAACAGATGCTGAAGTCAGCCTACCAGTTCCATGGGAACTTTAGCAATAAGACAGAGGAAATATCTGGATTATATCCTTTCTCAGTATTTGAAGTCAAGCCAGCTACAGGTATTGACCTCTAGATGTGTTCAAGCTGTCACTTTTTTTTCATGAAAGTTACACAAATTAGAACATCAATGCATTGGAGGCATCTGAGAAAAAGAAAGAACAGAACTAAAGGAAACAAAACCAGTTCATGGACTTCTGCCTCAAAGAATCCTAGATTCCCTAAGTGACATAAAATACCTCAGGGCAGTGGGTGGCTGGCAAAGTAAAGTGACGTTTTGGACATAAATTGAATCCCTTGTTTTGAAAAGAAGTAAGGTTTTCCTAGAGCAACAGAGCTCGCAAAAATGAAGCTCTGGAAGAGGAACCATATTTAAAATTCACAGTACCTGTGTACCCATGTCTTAGCATTCAGAAGTTTTCTCTCACATTGTTTTTTGGCATAATCAATGCTTATTTCACTTGTAGTGAGCCCATGGCTTGGAGTGTACCATTCAAGAGCACACAGGGACTGGTAGAGATATTTAGGAAGAGCCATTCAGGAATCTGTTCTAATCAAAATAATCTGTAATTTGAGGGATTCAATCTCTAAATGCATGCCAATTATATTTTAATTTTTTTCATTAAGGAAAATGGAATTTGTTACAAATGACTGTTGTATTGATATACACAGGTCTAAAGTGCATTCAAGCTGGTAACACCATTAAATAAGCTGTGATACAGGACTCAGCCTGTGATTTTTTTTTTTTTTTTTTACATAGAAATAAAAATAGTTGTCACCAAAACTTTAATCAGAAGAGAGGAACCTCCCCACTGCCTGCCCCAACCTCTCTAGTTTTATATCTCCAAGCTACATTAATATGTACATAGACCTTTTAGAAAGTCTTTTAGACCTTTTTAGAAAGACTTGCTACCAAAGTTAAAAATACTTACCAAACTAGATTTTAAAAAGAAAATGTATGTTTTTACTAATTTATTGCTTATTTTCAATTTTGATAAATTTCAGGTATATAATTCTCCACACAGCTCATCACAGTGCTCTTTCAAATGTTTTCCCTCCCAGAAATATATGTGTGTGTATATATGTGTATATACATACTATATACTATATATTATATATATACACACATATATTTATATTTACATATAAATATAAATTGTATGTACACATGTAAACATTCATATATCACATGTGTGTATATATAACATACATGTTAAATTAGCATTCACCAAAACACATGCAAAAAATTATCTTCATGAAACATTTTTGTGCTTCCAAGTGAGGTGACAGGTCTGACTTCAGAAACCTGTCACTAAAGAGCTAGATAGCCTGGCAGTGCTTCAGATTGGCAGCCAACATGTTGGCCACAGGTTTTATTGTCCAAATCTGTTCAGTGAAACCCCACAGCAACAGTGGTCATTACCAATAAGGCTACCAGATATTGTCAGAGAATCTAGAGACCATAAATCGGCATGCTGTATGCATAAATTTGCATATGGAATTAAAAAGATCTTCACTCCAAGTGGGAAAATTAAGTGACTTCCTGAAAGCAGAGTTCTTATGTTTAATCTCAATGGTCATGTCATGATATCTGAAATTTACAACACATTGTGTCATGATGCTTTAGAAGGAGTATAGTAGAAATGTCTGTTTCTAGTGACTAGCAGGGAGTCAAGCTTCAGATCATGCATTCAGACACAAATGGGCAGAAAATATTGCTGCTGTTCTCGTTGGCTCCTTTTGCTACAGAATGAACAAGATTAAAAATTTAATTTTATATATCTAATTAATCTAGTAACTACAGTTCAATCTAGTAACTACAGTTCAATCTTGGCTAGAGGTAGAGAAAGGTTTGGACAAATCTTTCTGACTCCTACTATTTTGTAATTTCTTTTCTATCATACCACTTTGATATAATAAACCATAATTAGAACGAAATAAAGAAGAGAGAGAAAAATCACATGATGTTGCAAGTATTTAGTAGATCCTTTTCTGACCCCACAGAGCTGTGAGAGATGCTCATGGAAGCTGAAAATAGCCAAACAGCCAATGACTTGTGGTTTATACTACTCCTGAGAAAAACTGCTTTAGAAAAAAGCTGGCTCTGGCTTTTTCAACATATAAACCTAATCAACATATAAACATTTATAAAACATAACTCTTAATCATTAGGATGATTAAAAATGACATATTGTATTAGTCAGAGTTCTTCAGAGATACATAGCCAATAAGATAGATAGATGATACATAGATAAGATAGATGATTGATTGATTGGTGGATGAGAGGAGATTTAATAGCATAATTAGTTCTTGTGATTATGGATCCTGAGAAGTCCCAGAGTAGGCCTCTGCAAGCTGGAATTTGGGGAAAGCTGATAGCATGGCTCAGCCCAAGTCGAGACATCTTAGAACAAGCGATTCCCATGGTGTAAATCTCAGTCCAAATGTGAAGGCCTGAGAAACTTAGGACATGCTGGTCCAAGTTCTGGAGTCTAAAGCCCCAAAATCCTGGAGTCATGATGTTCCAGGGCAAGGGAAGAACAGTATCCCAGCTCTAGAAAAGAGGGAAATTGCACGTTTTCTCTCCTTTTTGTTCTATTAAAGACCTAAGCCAATAGAATGGTGCTAACTCACACTGAATGAGGGAAGATCTTCCTTAGGTAGTCCACTGATTTAAATGCTAATACCTTCTGGAACACCCTCACAGGCATACCCCAAAATAATGTTTTACCACCTATCAGGGTATATCTTTATTTAATCAAGTTCACACCTAAAATGTACCATCATACATATTATTCTAAACAATGCTCTATATTCTTTATTTTATAATTATAGACCTTTATTTAGTCATTTAACACATACATATTGAAAATGAAGTATGATCTAGGCATTTTGAAAAACTTCAGGAATAGGCAGCAACCTTTGCTGTTCTGCAGCCCCTGCTGGTGATTCCCACGCAAACAGCGTCTGGAGAAGACCTCCAACAAACTCCAGCAGACCTGCAGCAGGGGAGCCTGACTGTTAGAAGGAAAACTAACAAACAGAAAGGAGTAGTTTCAACATCAACAAAAAGGATGTCCATTGGAAGAAACTTAATCCCTGAATAGATCAATAATAAGTCCTGAAATTGAGGCAGCAATTAAAGCCTACCAACCAAAAAAGAGTCCAGGACCAGATAGTTTCACAGCCGAATTCTACCAGAGGTACAAAGAGAAACTAGTACCATTCATTCTAAAATTACTCCAAACAATAGAAAAAGAGAGAATACTCCTTAACTCATTTTCTGAGGCCAACATCATCCCAATACCAAAACCTGACAGAGACACAACTAAAAAGTAAAATTTCAGGCCAATATCCCTGATGAATATTGATGTGAAAATCTTCAATAAAATATTGACAAACCAAATCTAACAGCACATCAAAAAGCTTATCCATCACAATTAAGTCGGCTTCATCTCTGGAATGCAAGGCTGGTTCAACATACACAAACTAATAAATGTAATCCATCACATAAACAGAACCAAAGACAAAAACCACGATTGTCTCGATAGATACAGAGAAGGCGTTTTACAAAATTCAACAGCGCTTTATGACAAAATCTCTCAATAACCTAGGTATTGATGGAATGTATCTCAAAATAACAAGAGCTATTTATGACAAGCCCACAGCCGACATCATACTGAATGGGCAAAAACTGGAAGCATTCCATTTGAAAACAGGCACAGTCAAGGATGCCCTCTCTCACCACTTGTATTGAACATAGTATTGGAAGTTCTGGCCAGGGCAATCAAGCAAGAGAAAGAAAATAAGGATATCCAATTAGGAAAAGAGGAAGTCAGATTGTCTCTATTTGCAGATGACAGGATTGTATATTTAGAAGACCCCATCATCTCAGTGCAAAATATCCTTAAACTGATAAGCAACTTTATCAAAGTCTCAGGATAAAAAAATCAATGCAAAAAAAATCACAAGGATTCCTATCCACCAATAACAGACAAACAGAGCCAAATCATGAGTGAGCTCCCATTCACAATTGCTACAAAAAGAATAAAATATCAAGGAATACAACTAACAAGTGATGTGAAGAACCTCTTCAAAGAGAACTACAAACCACTTCTCAAGGAAATAAGAGGAGACACAAATGGAAAAACATTCCATGCTCATGGTTAGGAAGAATCAATATCATGAAAATGGCCATACTGCCCTAAGTAATTTACAGAGTCAGTGCTATCACCATCAAGCTACCATATGGAATCAAAGCAGACCCGACAATACCAAGAAAAACAAACAAACAAAACAAAAAACAAACCTGGAAGCCTCAGGCTACCTGACTTCAAATACATGGCTACAGTAATCAAAACAGCCTGGTACTGGTACCAAAACAGATATATAGACCAATGGAACAGAACAGAGGCCTCAGAAGTAGGGCCACACATTTACAACCATCTGATATTTGACAAACCTGACAAAAACAAGCAATGGGGAAAGGATTCCCTATTTTATCAATGGTGTTGGAAAAACAGGCCAGCCATATGCAGAAAGTTGAAACTGGATCTCTTCCTTACACCTTAAACAAAAATTAACTTCAGATGGATTAAAGATTTAAATCTTTAATACATAATACCTAACACGATAAAAACATAAGACCTAACATGATAAAAACATAAGACCTAACACCATAAAAACCATAGAAGAAAACCTAGGCAATACCTTTCAAGGCTTGGGCAAGGACTTCATGACTAAAACACCAAAAGCAATGGAAATGAAAGCCAAGATAGACTAATGGTATCTAATTAAACTTAAGAGCTGCTGCACAGCAAAAGAAACTGTCATTACAGTAAATAAGCAACCAACAAAATGGGAAAAAATTTTTGCAATCTACTCATCTGACAAATGGCTAATATCCAGAATCTACAAAGAACTTAAACAAATTTACCAGAAAAAACAAACAACCCCATCAAAAAGTGGGCTAAGGATATGAACAGACACTTCTCAAAAGAAGACATTTATGTGGCCAACAAACAAATGGAAAAAAAGCTCATCATCACTGGTCATTAGAGAAATTCAAATCCAAACTACAATGAGATAGCATCTCACACCAGTTAGAATGGCGATCTTTAAAAAGTCAGGAAACAACAGATGCTAGAGAGGATGTGGAGAAATAGAAATGCTTTTACACTGTTAGTGGTAGTGTAAATTAGTTCAACCATTGTGGAAGACAGTGTGGTGATTCCTCAAGGATCTAAAATTAGAAATACCATTTGACCCAGCAATCCCATTACTGGGTATACACCCAAAGGATTATAAATCATTCTGTTATAAAGACACATATACATATATATTTATTGTGGCACTGTTCACAATAGCAAAGCCTTGGAACCAACCCAAATATCCATCCATGATAGACTAGATAAAGAAAATGTGGCACATATACATATGCATCATGGAATACTATGCAGCCATAAAAAAGGTCGAGTTCATGTCATTTGCAGGGACATGGATTAAGCTGGAAACTATCATTCTCAGCAAACTAACACAGAAACAGAAAACCAAATACCATATGTTTTCACTCATAAGTGGGAATTGAACAATGAGAACACATGGACACAGGGAAGGGAATAGCACACACCAAGGCCTGTTGGGGGGTGAGGACTTAGGGGAGGGGCAGCATTAGGAGAAATACCTAATGTAGATGAGGGGGTGATGGATGCAGCAAACCACCAAGGCATGTGTATAACTATGTAACAAACCTGCATATTCTGCACATGAACCCCAGAACTTAAAATGTAATAAAAATATTAAAATACGAATAATAGCAAAGTGTGGAATGTAGCACTTACTGTCTTCAAAAGAAAATGCTCAAAGTTAAATGAAAGCCTATAAATTAATGGAATATCATACATTTTTAAAATACGTATATTAGAACTACATCATCTGACATAAAAAAAGAAAAGCTTCAGGAATTCAAAGAGTATTCTCTCCAAGTAGTTCAAAAATCTTAGTGCTTAGAACAAACTGTAAATCCAGTTTGTCACAATATTCCTCATAACTGCTGTTGCATATTTCATGGAAAAGCTGTGTACATGATGTCAAAAGCCTCAGTAGGGAAATCAGTGGAACTGAGTTAGAATACTGGCTCTGCTTCTGCTGAGAAGCCGTGGATAAGCCAGTGAAGAGTTAAACTTTTAAACTCATTTCTTCATTTATGACATAGAGATGCAATGATACCTATCACTTGGGGTTATTGTAAGAATGAAATGAATTAGGATCATGTCAAATTTCTAAGAGTGGCCTGCATTGAGTTGACATTACACATAGTAGCTATTTTCAAAGAATTAATGGTCAAATGAGGCAGCTCTTTTTTCCAACAGTTTTAGTTGTCACATAGTTCTGAAATCTGCCTCCCGGTAAATTCCAACCATTGGAACTCATTATGCCCACTGGAGCAGATAAGCTTAATTCCTTCTTCCACATGAACACCCCTAAGATATCAGGACACAGTTTTCAGCCATCTATATTTTTTCCCAACTGAGCAACTGCAATGAACTTTTGTTGGTCCTTAACTATTTTTTCTTAAGTGTAATGAATATATTAGAACCTTCAAAAACTATTCACACCAGAGTGGCAATCAGAAAAGAATGGAACGTTTTGTACCTAATTCAGACCTGTTTAGTAAAAGAAACTAGAAAATAACATATCCTCCAAGTTTTACTTACAGGATAAACTCTTATAAAATGTTAGCAAGGTGTTCATCTCCTAGCCCATCTCCAGGCTGCTGGCTGAGCAATGTTCTTAATACAAATATATTATTCTACTCATCACCATATACAAAACTTCTTAGCTTAGTACAGTGATCCACAGACTTTCTGTCTCTTGAACACTTTACCACTGCAGAGGCCGAAGGAAAACTTTCCTTTTACCTGGTGAAGTTTCATTGAAAAAAAAAAAAAAATCAACCCACAAAAAGCAGATTAATAGGAGAAAATTTGGATTGATTAGATGAAAAGGAGAAAAAGCATTTGATCATGTAGTTTTATGTGACATGGGAACCTTCATAATGAAGATCTAAAGATACAGGACCAATTGTCCACTTTCATGCTTAGGCTCAACTAAGTATGGACAGCCATGTAGAAATACAACTGGACTAAAAAGGGTATAATTTGAGGCTAACAGACTTTGGGGAAACCCGAGGTGGCCTCTCTGTCTAGACTGTTCTTGGCCTCTATGTGCAGCACTCCTTCCTTCTGGGTGTGGGACAGGACTCTCTCTGGAATGGACGTCTTACGACCTACAATCAAACAATGTAGGTCAGATAATTTCTTTATGGCTATTTTTTACACAGAAAGGTGAAGGGAAAGTTAGAGTAACATTTTTTAGGTTTTTAGGCTGGCTTTGGGGAAAAGGGGTTCTGTTTACTATGACCTGCCTTAGGAGGGAAGAAGGATTCTAGTTTCCATGGCTAACCTTGGGGATTAGAATGGAACTGGTAGAGAAGAGGGCAGGAGAAAGTCAGAAACAAACGTTTCCCTCTGAGGCCTTAATTTGGTGGTATAGTTTTCTGAGTCCTAACACCACCAAAATCTTACTGATAACCCCCAAAACCTTTGCTTATGTAGGTTAAATCTGTGTTTATCTGCTGCATTAGAAACTAAAGCTGAGATGGGTGCAGTGGCTCATGCTTGTAATCCTCGCACTTTGGGAGGCTGAGGCAGGTGGATCACTTGAGGTCAGGAGTTTCAGACCAGCCTGGCCAACAAAAAGCCGTCTCTACCAAAAGTATAAAAATTAGTTGGGTGTGGTGGCGTACACCTGTATTCCCAGCTACTTGGGAGGCTGAGGCAGGAGAATCACTTGAACCTGGAAAGTGGAGGTATCAATGAGCTGAGATCATGCCATTGCACCTGGATGTCAGAGTGAAGCTCCATCTCAGAAAAAAAAGAAAAGAAACTAAAGCTGAAATATTAATTTAAAATAACAATAGCTTGTTGTGTATTAATACAAATATTTTTAAATGAAAGTATCTTCTACAAAACAAAAAAGTGAACAGAAATTAACATTTTTGTAAACCTTTTTGATACTTAAAAGTCAACTGAATTTGGCTTCTGCAAGTAGTCAGCTGTGATATGTTGTTTTAGCTGAAGCATGTAACAAAAATCATGTCACTATGTAGTTACAAAAATCGTATGTAGTTGGAAAAAAAATACTTTAGTCATCTCTTTTAGGTAATTGTGGATATTCTTTGCCACTACATCAAATCTCAACAAATGGTAGTTTCTTACAGGATCATTGGAAGGTATAATCCACAATACCAATGACATTTTCACTCTGTCAAGTTAAAATCCATTGGCCTAACTCACACTTTAAAATAAATTTTATTTATGTATTACTTTGTAATATTATGCTTTGATTATACGTAAAATGCTGGTTCACTAAATAATACCAATATTCCAAATGTTGATCCATTTCATTACACAGTATTTTAAAAATTCACATTCTTTGATAACACCCCAAATCTCAGTAGAAAAGTTTTAAATAATATAAGCTGTCAAACTCACAAAAGCAGATATACGTTTTCCAAAATTCTAATTTTTTCTTGAAAGTTTGAGTTTTAGCATTGGCAACAATTATTGTCAGCTGCTTTTCTTGAAGTTGACAAGTTTACTGCATTTATTTTCATGATAACGTCTGCCAAATATGCCTCAGTATTCTAAAACCAGCTTTGACATTACAGACTACCTAAAAGAGTCCTGGGACACAGGGATCCACAGACTCTGAAAACTGCTGCCTTGGCCTTCAACACAACCCCAAGTTGCAGCCTGCCTTCCTTCCTTGCTGTATCTCTGATCTGCTTTGGCTTTCCCACTACTGCTCTCTACAAATCCTGAACTCTAATGTCTGAATATCCTGGGTCCCCTCTCACACTTCTGCTCTGCCTTGAGTACCCTGTTAAAGACTCATTTTATTGGCCAAAATTCATGAAATCTTTCCTGAATCATTTCATGTATTTATATTAACAATTCTAAGAGTCTCTGCTGTACACCCATTGTACTTACTTTTAGCATAAACCTTCCACAATCTTACAGCTTTTCCTTTTAGGCAGTTACTCAAATACAGGGACTCTGTCTTATTACTATGTGTATCAAAGAAAATTCTAGCTCTACCAATTATTAGGTAGAACAAGGTTCTTAACTACTCTATGCTTCTGATTTTTCATCTGTAAAATGGAGCATTTATTACTTAACTCAGAAATACTGAAGTTAAAAAAGAAAATGCATATCTGCCAAAATATTTAGTAATATACAATCATTTCTATAAACACAACATAAAATATTATAACCATTAATATATTCTAGTAATGTAATTGTATATAATTTATAAAACCTTACAACTTATTTTTCCCCAAAGCAAAATAGAAGTATTAATACTTTTTGAGGAACTAACCCAACAACGAGATAATTCCTGTTTCAATGTCAAAATAACTAGACAGGTTTGAGTCTATGATCCATGAAACTGTGAGTTTACAAAGGTTTCTTGTCTTGCAGTTTTCTATCTATGACTTAAATTCTAGAAAATAGTTTATTTGGTTAATGTTTTATCTTTCATGAACTCCTGTGGTAAACAAACACACTAAGATATATTTACAGAACCTGTCAGTCATAAATTCTTCTAACCCTCAACTTCTGCTGTTTAAAGGTACATGCCTTAAACTATTTAATTCTGCTCTCCTGGCAGGTCTTCTGACCAGGACTGCTCAACTGACCGGGAGGCCGTAAATCCAAAGGAAATTCAGTGACCTCTGGCTTTACGGCCAATGACGTGACAAATGAAAATATTTGAGCTAGGCTGACCAGATTTGCCTGGTAAACTGAGTTGGGAAGAACTGAGTTACAGCCCTGTATCAGTCTGTTCTCATGCTGCTAATAAAGAAATGCCCGAGACTGGGTATATAAAGGAAAGAGGTTAACGGACTCACAGTTCCAGACGGCTGGGGAGGCCTCACAATCACAGCAGAAAATGAAGGCGGAGCACCTCTTACACAGAGGCACGCAAAACGGCTTGCTCAGGAGAACTCCCATTTATAAAACCAGCAGATCCCATAAGCACAGTGTGGGGGAAACAGCGCCGATGATTCAATTGTCTTCACCCGGCCCCACCCTTAACACGTGGGGATTGTTACAGTTCAAGGTGATTCGAGTGAGCACACAGCCAAACCATATCAAACTCTAAGGTGAAAGAATTTCTAGGAGTATTTTTATGACTCCCCACCTCCAAATCTACTCACCTGCCCGCCTGTGTGCCCATACACTCTGCTGCACTTTCTTTACCACAGGTGTCCCTACTAATCATTCTCACTTAAGGCTAACCCGTGGGCTAACCCGTCCACTGGTGCATTCAATCCTATCCTCTCACATTTATTCAAGAATATCAGCCTAGCAATTCTCTCCTCTTTCTTCAACATCATTTTCCCCTCTGCTGAATCATTTTCGTGAACATCTGAATGTGCTGTAATTTCTCCTATCTAATGATAAAACGAGTCTCTTGACTCCACATTTTCTCCCTAACTACTATCCTATTTCTCTTTTTCCTTCTGGGACAAAATTTCTAGGAAAAATAATCTATAAAAGATGTTATAACAGAGTTCTCTAATTTCCCGAGCCCTCAAGCTTTTAACCCACTACCCTAGGGGTGAACTTTTAGACTTCCTCTGTAGTGGCAGTCAGGTCACTCTTTTTAAATACTTTCTTGTTCCGCAGGAGATAATACTCAGCTGAGTCTCCATTTCTTGAATTTCTTTTCAAATTTCTCGTTTTCTTCTTGTTCTCATGCATTAAGGCAGTTTTTTTTTTCTGTGTATATTGGTTCTGTTAATATATTCATCCAGTCAGTTTTATATAGCATCTGTATGCTGATGATTCCCATATTTTTAATCTTCAGTTTACACCATTCCCCTTATCTCCAGATTTCAAAGGTCCACCTGGATGTCTCCCTACTTCTGCCCTTATCCCTCCAAGCAGCACTTATATTAACGCAAAATTGAGAGTCATCCTTTTATAGAGTTGGTCAAAGGACTCTTTCTCTGAAGGTCTCTCATGCAGAGTAAAAGTCAAAACCTCTGTGGTGACCCAGAAGTTTCTACATGATCTGCTTTATCTCCTCCCTCTTATTTTTCCGACTTATCTGCTATTCTTCCCCTTAGCATGATTCTGATTCAGAGGTTTTACAAATATTCTTACCTCTGCTTGGAATTCTTTTCTCTTAGGTATTTATTTGACTTGCCTTCACGTCCTTCAAAACTTTGCTCAAAGCTTACTTTATTAGTGAGGATATCCATGGCCCCCTTATTTAAAATTGCATTCCCTACCTTCTCACCCACTGTGGTCCGCACCTTCTTCAGACTTGCTGTGTTTTCTAACATAACACTTAACCCAATCTAATATACTCTTTGTTTAATCTTTATCTTTTCATTAACTTCGGCTTCTAGAATATGTTTCATGAGATCAGGGTTAGTCTTAATGCTCTCCTCAGCTTCACTAAACTTTAGACTGTTTTTTTCCTGACTTTAATCCCTGGCCTCCCTTTTCATAGAACATTTACTTTAGAAAACTCACAATTGTAAACAGTTTCTCTGCCCCTTTTAGATGTAAATTTTCTCTTAGCCTCTGGCCGGTTTTATAACCCAGGAAATTCTTTCTCAAGGACCTGGGAGCCATTCCTTTGAAATGTAATCACCAAGAAAGATACAGCCTCTCTTTCCCATTCTCTGTGGGAGGGTAGGAACCTAACTTTGGTAAGTACCAATTAGCAAACACAGATGGCCTAATTACATTGACCAACCTCTCCCCTAACACCCTCTAGTACTTTTCCACTAGTTTACCTAAATCCTTAAACATTGAGAGTTTTACCTTAAAAAGTCTCTTACTTTTTGTTTTAATGATATTTAGTGCCTTTCTATACTGAAATCTCTCTTCCCTACTCCAGTGGCATGAATAAAATGTCTAATCATTTTTAGTATGTGTCCAGTGCAATTTTTCTTCAACTTTCCCTGTGAGGGAAAGGGTACATGCACATAGTATATGCTCAAAAAATGTTTGTTTAGTGAGTGTGTAAGAATGCAAAGCTTTGTGGGAGCTAAAACTTTTAGAGGGTAGGAAAGAACCATAGACAACGTGGATCCTAGTAAAAAGAGGGAGAATGAAAAGCATATACCTGGAGCATAAAGAGAGGGAAGAATGGCGAAGGGAAAGAGAAGCAGAGACTGTGGGCTGCCTCTGTCGGTTCCTGTTCTAGTATATACATTTCTTTACAATAAATCTGCTTTTTCTTAAGTATGGTAGAGTGAATTTCTGATCCTTGTCATTAGATAAGCCTAATTAGACGTTTCTATTAGACTAAAATCTCCTATATAAGACTTTATCTTTGAATCTGCAATGCCCGGCATGGCACTGTACCTGACACAAATCAGGCATTCACTGGCAAATTTTCGAATAAAAATATTATCTTTCTGTTCCACCTTCCTCATAAATGAGACTTCAAACAGTTAATGAGATTATAGATAAAAATATTCTATGTTTTTGGTATTGGAGAGATTGTTTTTCCTCTAGATAGAAATACAGTATGCTCCCTTACCTGCTAGGGATATGTTCCATGACTCCCAGTGAATGACTGAAACCATGGATAGTACTGAATCCTATATATACTATACTTCTTCCTGTACACACATACCTATGATAAAGTTTATTTTATACATTAGGTATGAAACCACCTTTGCAAAATTATGACTAAGACAGTGAAAGAGATCTAACTGACTCCATCTTACTTATACCCTTTAAGCAGTCTTTGTTCCTTCCTGGGTGTAGGTTAAACTAACTTTGGGAGGAACTTAGTTTATAATTTAAAACAAAGATGATAACAGCCCTTTCTCAAACCAAACCTCCTTCTTGCCTGGGCATTAGACTGCCTTTGTAGGACTTACAAATTAGCCACAAGTTTAGAAATTATGGTTTAGGAATCATGCAGCTGGAGGCTTCAAGATTCTGACCTTCCATAAACTGCTCCTAAATTCAGTGCTTCAGATATTTTGCAGACCCTGCACTTGATGGATCAGCTGGCACCACCCAGATTGATAAACTGGCTCATCTGATCTTGTGGCCCCCACCCAGCAACTGATTCAACTCAAGAAGACAGCTTCAATTCCCTATGATTTCATTTCCTACCTAACCAATCAGCACTCCTGATTTACTGGCTTCCCCCCCTCCGCCCACCAAGTTGTCCTTAAAAACTCTTTTTCCCCCAATGCTCAGGGAGACAGATTTGAATAATAATAAAACTCTAGTCTCCCACACAGCTGGCTCTGCATGAATTACTCTTTCTCTATTGCAATTCCCCTGTCTTGATAAATTGGCTCTGGCTAGACAGTGGGCAAGGTGAACCCGCTGGCTGGTTACAGGCACAACAGAAGAGTAACAAAAATAACTAACAATAGAACCGAACAATTATAACAATATACCATAAAAGGTATGTGAATGGTGTCTCTTTCTCTCTCTCAAAATATCTTATTGTACTGTACCAAGGGTAACTGAAACCATGGAAAATGACACAACAGATAAAGCGAGACTACTGTAATATCTTCAAATACCAGCAGAAACAAATCAAAGTCCTTTTGAAGCTGGTAATTATTAATTGAGTCTAACACCAATTTTCAGTTATTAGAAGTCAGGCTGGGGGCAATTTAGCAAACTTCTAGGCCTACTAGAGAAAAATACATTTATACCTCAAGTTCCAATTTTATTATCATTTCTTTAAATTTTGCCAACATAGGATGGCTGGGTTTGCTGGCAAATCCAATAAAACCTCTCAAAGCCAATAGTCAATATGTAGATAGTATAGAGATAAGTATTTGCTCTTTGCAAATGACTCTGCTACCCTTCAGCTTTTCCTATTTCAACCTTCCTATCAGACACTTTCTTAGAGCTGAGTGAATTACCTTATACTATGGTTGTCATAAGGCAGCAGATCTCCTTGTACCCTTCATTTCATATATACATACAAATATATATATATATATATACACACACACACACACACACACACACACACTCATTTTATGTATATATAAACTCATTTATATATATATATATATATATATATATAAAGAAAACTACATATATGTAGTTTTCTCTAGAAAGCATGTCTATATAAGTAGTTTTCTTTAGAAAGCAGAAAGTTATTCTGCATAGTTTCTGCACAGTGCAATCTTTACCCAGATAAATTTAATGAACTCTATCAATTCAGCACAGAACAATACTCTTTTCCCTCCTTTAGAATATAGAAGTCTTTAATATACTTATATTTCTTTCTTAACTTCTATAAAAAAACAAAACTTATCTGAAGGATTCACAAGTCTCCCATGCTAATTATTTTAGCAACTTGCCTGGTAGAAGATAGATTTTATGCTTCTATTTATTGATCTATTTTAACTGAACAACTCTTTGTATGAAATAATTCCTTTTTTAAATGGTCAAGTGAGATGTGAGGAAAGCATCTGCCTTTGACTTTTACTCAGGGTTGCTTTAGGACCAGGTCTAAAGGGATGTATATAGAATGATTCATGATAAGACTAAAGATATGGAATTTGCTTCTTTTTCTAAGGACCAAATGTCAAACCACAATCCAGATTCTTAAAGCAGTCTTTAGCCATAGGGTTCTAAAAAAAATGCTCTATATCCAATTCTCAGCAGATGAGATCTGCCCTAGCTAAATGCTAAATAAAAGCCAAGCACAGACTACATGAACAGGAGCCGGAGGGGATATGTTGTTCTGTAAAAGGGTCAAATACATGGTTCAAATCAAAGTCCCAGGGCATACTTGTTTCTAAGAAGAGGGAAGTATCTGTACTGAGCACAGTGGATTGTCCAGTGGGATGACTGCATGTTTTATCGGACCTCTAATATATACAGGATTCATAGAAGGTTGGAAACATAATACATATAAACCACCCACATGGGTGCATGCACACACATTCACTTAATCATGTAACAATCTGCTCTCACTTGGCAAAAGCAAAGCTATTTAACGGTAAAGACTGAATGACCTCTCAGGAGACAAGCTTTGGAACATCATTTATTAATATTATTGTGTGATGCTCAAAAAATGCATGTCTTTTATACTCTATGGGAAATGTGATCAGATTTTAGCAATAAGAAATGGGATTTTCCCTATCATGACTGCACGCTCTTGTTTTTCTCACTTGTTTTATTTTAGTTCTTAATTATATTTAACATTTATTAATATATGTGCACAACTAGGTAGAGCCTATAACCTGCTGAGACATACTACATCTGCTCTTGCCTAGCAGGATTTCTCCTGACATTTCAAGTAAACTATGTAGATGTCTTTTCTACTTTTTATTTTCGGGGGAAATTACAGGAAAGATAATCCATTGTGGTTTGACTCAAGATATGCATAAAGAAAAAGTCTCTCAGAAAATGTCTCAGTTAAAAACATTAAAATGACTTATTTGTTGCAATTATGATTAGGAAGGGTTGAACTTAGCTGTGATAAGTGCTTTTTAATAATTATTTTAATGAACTGCACCACCCTGGAAAGTATGGTAATTGGGTTTAGAATATTATTTGTAGTTCTGATTAGCATTCTGGAAATAAATAAGGAGTCATGAGCAAGGTGTGAAGCTACAGAGACGCTAACAAGCTCTAGGACCATATAGCTGGAGAGTGAGAATGTGGGCAATAATCTACAAATGTGCATACCAGACATCACACATAAAAATACTGCTATCTTGTTCTTCTCACTGATGGAGTGTAACACTGGTTTGAAAATGAAAAGTCTGCTAAACTCTTCCACTGAAGTCAAGTAGATAAATCACTTCATTCACTTTCTTCCTTGCCACCTTGCTTAAACTGCAAGAGTTTCCTTTCATATTCTTGGTCATTCTGGGACCTTTCTTAATTTAAGGCTTCTGTCTAGGCTCCTTCTCTTCCTGGTCAGCTTCTACCCTGATCTCTTCATGACCCCCTCTACTCATCATTCAGATCTGGCATAACTGTCATAGCCACATTGTGGTTTTCCTTGATTACACTGTCTAGGCAGGCTTCCCCTGTCAGTTTCTGTGCCTCTTCTTTGTGTATTAGTTTCATCAGCACAATTCATAATCACATGCTTATCTATTCATTTATAGGCATACTCTCTTTTCCCATTCTAAGTTGTAAGCTTAATGTGTCATTACATTAAAAATCCCAGTATGTAGTCGGAGCTCAATAAACGGTTTGAAAAAATAAATGTGGAAGAATGAAAATTTTCGTGAGAAATTTCAGAGATTACAAGATTTTTTTCATTTATCAATTTCAACATTTTTAGTAGTTTTCAGAAATTTTGTGGGTTTTTTTTGTTCCTTGAGCAGCAACTTTACATATTCTTCCAGTCCAAGGGAATAGAGCTAAAATCCTAAAGTAGCATCAAAATACTGGTAAAGCTCTCATAAAGATCTGTATGTGTATGTATATGTGTGTATTCATATATGTGTTTAGACATATATATGTGTATGTATATGTGTGTGTTATTTATATATGTTACACACACACAAACACACTGGACCCATATCTCTCACTATATACAAAAATAAGCCCAAAATGGATTAAAGACTTTAATGTAAGACCCAAAACTATAAAAATCCTAGAAGAAAACCTAGGAAAAACTCTTCTGGACATTGGCCTAGGCAAATAATTTATGACCAAGTCCTCAAAAGCAAATATAACAAAACAAAAATAGACAAATGAGACTTAATTAAACTAAAAATCTTCTGCACAGCAAAATAAACGATTAACAGAGTAAACCGACAACCTACAGAATGGGAGAAAATATCTGCCAACTGTGCAGGTATGACAAAGAGCTAATATCCAGAATCCACAAGGAACTCAACAACTCAACAAGAAAAAAAACAAAAACAACCCCATTAAAAAGCAGACAAAATACATGAACAGACATTTTCAAAAGAAGACATAAAAGCCTCCAACAAATATGTTGAGAAATGCCACCATCAGTAGTCATCAGAGAAATGCAAATTGAAACCACAATGAAATAACCATCTTACATCAGTCACAATGGCTGTTATTAAAAAGCCAAAAAACAACATATGTAGGCGAGGATGCAGAGAAAAGGAAATGTTTATGCACTGTTGGTGGGAATGTATATTAGTTCAACCTCTATGGAAAACACTGGAGATTTCCCAAAGAACTAAAAATAGAACTATGATTATACCCAGCAATCCCACAACCAGATATGTACCCAAAGGGAAAGCAATTATATACCAAAAAGATAACTGTACCCATATGTTTATTGGAAGTGCTATTCACAATAGCAAAGATGAAATCAACCTAAGTGTCTATCAATAGATGATTGGATAAAGAAATGTGGTATATTTACCATGGAATAGTTCTCAGCAATAAAAAAGGATGAAATCATGTCTTTGCAACATGAATGAAACTAGAGACCATCATCCTAAGTTAAATAACTAAGAAACAAAATGTCAAATATTGCATGTTCTTACTTACAAGTGTGAGCTAAATAATGTGTGCACATGGACATAGAGGGTGAAATAATAGACACTGGAGACTCAGAAGGGTGGGAGGAGGGTGAAGGATGAGAAATGACTTAATGGGTACAACATACACTATTTGGGTTACAGGTACACTAAAAGCCCAGATGTCATCACTATTGAATGCAGTCGTGTAACAAAACTCCACTTCTACTCCTTAAGTTTATACACATTAAAAAGAAAAACACCTGCACACACACATAAATAATTAACACTAAGTGTACACTAGTAAAAACATTAATCCATAATCATGTCTTACTAAGCACTATGGAACAGCAAACGTTTGTGAAAAAAATACCTGCCACAGGGCAGGAAAGAAAGTGCCTCAGAGGAAGAGAAAGAAAGATAGTTAGGATTTATCACTCCAGTCACTTTGAAATAAGCAGAAAGAGGAGTACACTTCTACCTGACCTGCATCTTTTACTTTTTGAAAATTCCACACGTCACAGCTGTGATCCATCACAGAGCAGGAAATACGATCAACCAGATTCACATTTCTCTGTTTTGAAGTAAAACAAGGGAAGGAAGGAGAGGTGAGAAACAATATTCTCTTGTAGAGTATGTCTAGCAACCCTCTTGCACTTGAGGAAATGCAAATAAAAAATTATTTATGCTAAATCATGTATCTATTTGTTCATTCTATTTTCAAATCCAGTTTTCCTGCCTTCATAATACAACCATGCCTGGTATGACTATAGAAAATGCTGGGTGGAGTCCAAATGGATACAAAATTCTCGACATAAAAATAATTTAGAATATTTATAGTAAAACTGTTATTAGAAAGAAGATAAGGTGGCTATTGCAAGGATATTTTTGTATGTACTGCAACAAAGGAAAGTACAAAAATGTACTTGTTACCTCCAAGTCCTTGGTGATTAATGTTTGAGGATTTGGCAAGCAAGGAAGATCAGCTCTTGGACTGCTAGATTTCACAGAAATAAATACTAGATGTGTCAAATAATATCGTTTCCTGTTTTGGAGCCCTCCATAGACCAGGAAGTCTCTACTTACAGATATTCTATGACTGAGGATAACTGGAAACTTCACAGAGCTTGGCCTTGTGCAGCAAAGCATTTGAAATATTGATTTTAAAAATCTAGACATTGAGGTATTAACTAAATATCTCACCTTTACAGAAATAATGTCTATAGAATGTTTTCTTGATGATACCCATAAATTCAGAATATCCTTCCACTATTAAAAGGTGTCTGGAATTTCAGAAGCTTTAAAAGCTGTAAAGTTTGCACGTCCCAGTTATATAGGATATGCTTTGCTTTTGATATTTTTTGTACATTTATCTTGTTACTTCACTATCCTTTATATTTTATAATGTAAGCCTAAGTTACAATTTCCTTACGCTTCTGCCTTTTTGTGTTTTATGGTAAATGCTTCATAATTCTTCGTAAAAATCCAATCATTTCTCTTGTCCATATAAACCGTTTGCTCAGAAAAGGCTATTTGCTTTGAGAGCCCACATCACTCTTGAAAAACTTTGTTTCTCCCTTGTAGTTAAAGATAAACTGTTATGCTTCTCAGAAAACAAAGCTGCTGAAATACTAGCTTGTATGTCAAATAGTAGGACACTGTGACTTTCTGACCTGAATGATAATTTCAGCACACCTAATTAGATAGAGTACATAGCATCTTGGATAATTGAAATGAAAGTTCAAATGATAAAGCAGTTGAATTTCAGCAAAATTTTGAAGAAAATTATGTAAGTTTTTCTATAAAGAAGAAAACTAAATTCCATCTTTAAAGTCTGCTTTTATAGCAAAATAGGATAAGGGTGAGATAGTGAATGAAAAAGCAAAAATAAGTGATGGTGCCAGTTTTAAAAATCAGCATGTTATTGGAATATACAAGCAGTTGCATAATTTCTAGAAGTCACAACATATTTTTTTCTAGAAATAAAACTGACCTCTTGGCTACTGGACCAGCCTTTCTGGAGGCAAAAACTGGAAGGGTTTATGAGTCTGTTTTCTTATGCTTGTTTAAAAACATGATGCTAATTTATAACTAAATTTATAATTGCTCATGAGGTTAAAAATAAAAATAGATTATTTCTGTTAAAGAAACATGTGTTGGATTATACAGAAATTTTCAGACCTGAAATGGAAAAAATAAAATACATGACACAGATTATCTATTGACAATGGGGAGCCTGACATCAAGGGTTTTGCTAAGAGTGGTTGGTTGCAGTAAGAAGTAAATGCAGATACTAATGGGGAAGAATATACCCTGTAGTGGTATCAGATAGGGTTAAAATAGCAGTAAAGAGTTTCATTTCCCTTCTAATTTGGAAAAAAAAAATCATGAGTGAGTTTGGCTGGGACAGATCAGAATTCAACAGAAACAAATGCAAAATAGTCAATGCATAACTTCAGGCATATAGAGAGCAATTGCAGTCAGATCTGGATGAGAAACTCCTATCTCAAGCTACTAGAGATGTGCTACCTCACAGCCACCATCCAGGGAAGTTGCAGAGAAAGACAAGGGCTAAACGGTTGGATCCCAGGTTTGCTATGTCCCTGGATTTAATACAAATGATGGTCTAATACATGAGTTTTGTATCTAATGAGAACAAAAATAAATACATATGTGTGTTTTTCAATTTTTTTTACAGACTTGTATTTTTAATTCTAGGATACTGGTGTATAAAAGCTAAATCAATAATAACTTTTTTCAGAAAAAAGTTATATTTTACTTTCAAGACATAAGGTATACCCCTTATTTAAGAAACAATAAAATGTGAAAAACATGGACCTTAAAAGCTACAATTTTTTATTGTTTATTTTTTGAGATGGAGTCTCGCTCTGTCACCCAGGCTGGAGTACAGTGGCATGATCTGAGCTCACTGCAACCTCCACCTCCTGGGTTCAAGTGATTCTCCTGCCTCAGCCTCCCAAGTAGCTGGGATTCTAGGTGCCCACCACCATGCCCAGCTAATTTTTGTATTTTTAGTAGAGACAGGGTTTCAGTATGTTGGCCAGGCTGGTCTCAAACTCCTGGCCTAAGTGATCGGGAGGTTCTGGGATTACAGGCATGAGCCACTGTGCCCGGTCAAAAGATACAATTTGTTATTTGTTATGACAGGAATTCTGTGCACAGTAATAACACCATCTAATGCAAATATAAATTGTAATGTAGATTATATCAATGAGCTTTACACACCATATTTAATATTTTCTTTGAATTTATTAACTATATTCAAAACAAAAATCCTATTTCTCTTGATAGAATCATTCCTTTCCATTCCCTGCTACCCCTTCCTCTAGGTTTCCACAACAACTCTTGTTACTATGCGCAAGAACAAGTGTGGGGAATATGTGTTACCTCAAGAATGCCTAGCCTCCTCCACTTTATGAAGTCAGAGAATGTGACTCTTTTGGGGACAACTTACACTTTCCAGAACACATTTCCCCATAAATAATTTGTCTTCCCTTTGCCAAAATCCCTATGCTCAAATGAGAAAGGGGGTGATCTTTTTAGTTTTCACATGGGCATACAACAAATGAGACAGTGATGAATAAAAGGTTTTTCTTCTCATTTTTGATTTTCTGGAAAAGTTTATATAGAATTATTCCTTAAACTTTGGGTAGAAATCACTAGTGAAACTATATAGGCCTGAGAGTTTTCTTTGTGGGAAGGTTTTTAACTATTAATCTAATTTATTTAAGAGATTTAGTGTTATATAGGTTATCTATTTCTTCTTGAAAGACCATTGGTAGTTTGTGTCATTCAAAGATTATGTATTCTCATGGGTGCAAAATGCAGTTAGATAGAAGGATTAAGTTCCACTATTCAATAATATGGTAGAATAACTATAGTTAATAATTTATGGTATATTTCAAATTAGCTAGAAGATTTGAAATGTTCCCAACACAAAGAAATGACAAATGTTTGAGATGATGGATATGCTAATTACCATAATTTAATCAACACACATGTATCAAAATATCACATGTACCCATAAGTATGTACAATTATTATGCATCGATAAAAAAGTAAAAAGAAACACAAGCATGGTTTAACTTGGAGTGATAAGGTGATGAGCAATTTATTTTTCTTTTGTTTTGAATTCCACCAGAAGACTTTCAAAGTTGTGCAATAAGAAATGGCTAGGCCCTCAAAAAATACTGTCTTCGTTTTTTAATTTGTCAAACTTACCAGAATAAAGTTGATGAAAATATTTCCCTGTTATCCTTTTAATGTATATAAGAATTGTAGGAATAGCTCTCTTACATTTCTGGTAATATAATTTATATCTTTTTCCTTTTATCCTTATAGTCTGGCTAAAGGCATATCAATATTTTTATTATTTTTATAAAAAACAATTTTAATTGCTTAATTTTAACTTTATTTTTGTTATTTTGCTTTCTATTTTATTACTTTTTAATTTAGGTTTCATTTGTCCTACTTTTTCTAGCTTCCATGTATTGGAAGTTAGATTATTAAACTTAGAGTGTTTGAAAGTTATTAGAGTGTCCATATTTTCTGACATATCTATTGCTTTAACTTTTACTTAAAGCACTGTTTTAACTTCATTAAATACATTTCGATATTTATGTTTTAATTTATTCAGTTCAAACTACTTTCTAGTTTACCTTGTGATTTTTAAATTTGACTCATAGTTTATTTATAAGTGATTTGTTTAGTTTCCAAAGACTTAGGAATTTTACAGTTATTTTTTTCAGTTTTCAATTCCATGTTTAATTCCATGTGGTGAGAGGACTTAGTAGTTCTAATTTCAATCATTTTAAATTTATTGACTTTATAGCCCAGAATCTAGTATATATTACTGAATATTTGTTTGCACATGGAAAAATGTACATCCTGCTGTTTTAGATCTAATGTTCAATAAATGTCAGGCAATGTTGAAGAAGTCTTATTCAAGACTTCTATATGCTTACTATTTGCTTACTTTGTTTAATTAATCAATGAAGCTTTTGCAATCTCTAACTATAATTGATTGTGAATTTGTCCATTTGTTCTTCCTGCATTATCAGTTTCTTCTTCTTGTATTTGGTAGCTCCATTATTTGGAGCTGTATGTCCTCTTGATTAATTGACATATACTTCATTATAAAATGTTCCTATCATTGGTAATATTTCTTGTTCCAAAATATACTTGGTTTGACATTAATATAGCTACCAATGCTACTTTTTGATTGAACTAGAACTGTATATCTTTTTCTCATATAGTCTGTGTATCCTTCTGAGGTCTTCCCCATATTCATAGAGGCCAGATTGCCAGGCCAACTTGGAGCCCTTGGGAGGCTTGCAGGAAACTTGGGCTTAGGGCACCTTCTAGTGCTGAAATGACTGCAGTGGTCACAGTCTTAGGGAACCCAAGTCAGTCTACTTAGAACTTCTGAACTGGCCTACTGAAGAAAGGCAGAAGCAAAGTCAGACTCTGAAGAATAAATAAATATATAATAAATATCTTCAATACACAAAAGTCAGCTCTCATTTACAAACATCAAGAATAAATATGGAAATGTGACATTACCAAACTGACAAAATAAGCTGCCAATAAATAACCTTAAATGGATAAAGGCATGTGATCTGTCAAAGAATTCAAAGTAGCTACTTAAGGAAGCTCAGCCATCTTAAAGAAAACACACACAAAATTACAAATTTATCAGAGAAATTTAACAGAAAGGTTAAAATGATTTAAAAAATCAAATAGAAATCCTATAGAATCTATTTGATTTATAGAAATACCATAAATCTATTTGATTTAAAAAATCAAATAGAAATGAAAAATACAATGAACAAAATAAAAATGCAATAGAAAGCATCAACAGCAAAACTGGTCAAACAGAGGAATCTATAAAGTTGAAGACAAATTATTTGAAAATACACAGAGTACTTAAACCTATCTGGAGTTTTTTGAGCTTTCTGTGTCCAGTTTCTATATCTCTTGCAAAACTTGTAAAATTTTTAGCTATTATTTGATTAAATAAAGTTTCTATGCTTTAGCCCTTCTCTTCTCCTTCTAAAACACCCAAAATTCATATATTTGATACCTTTAGAGTGTTCTATATGTCATGTAGATTTTACTCTTTCCTTTTCTCTTTTTTTAGTCTAAGTTTTTTCAAAAGACAAGTCTTCAAGTTCAGAAATTATTTCTTCTGTTTCATCTAGTCTAGTTTTGATGTTCTCATTTGCACTTCTTATTTTATTCCTTGAGTTATTCAGTTACAGTGGTTTATGATATTTATCTTTTTTCTCATTATTTTGTAAATTGTTTTTCTGATTTCTCTGTATTATTTGTGTTCTCTTTTATCTCACTAAGTTTCTTTTTTAAAAAATCATTATTTCAAGTTCTTTCACAGACCTTTTATAGATTTCTTTTTCATTGATATCTCTTGCTGGAGAATTGTTGTGTTTCTTTACAGCTGTTACATTTTCTTGCTTTTTTGTTTCTTATGTCCTTCCTTTGGTTTCCGGGCACCTGGTATAACAGTCACTCTTTCCAATATTATGCATTGGCTTTTGTAGAAGACTTTTCTATAGGTTCATTTATAGTGTAAGTTGCTTAAAGTGCTTTGCCTTTGAATCTGGGTGTGCAAAATAATGTAGTTTCTGTATAATTTCCTCAACGATAGTCTGCATCAGCAGTGTCTGTGAGTTTCTCAGTGATTTAGGCTATGGTTACTAGTGGATGCTGCAATTGAGGTACTGCTGAAGGGAGGAATATCAGATGGGCTTGTCTTCAGGTGTTTGTGGTCCTGGCAGGCCAGTCCTTGGACACTCAAGTGTTATATGTGGACACTGATTGTAGTAGTTCTGGGCAGGCCAATCCTTATGCTTCTAGACAGTTTGCTAAATTTCTGGCAGTGGCAGCAGTGAGCTGGGCATGCAGGCAGGTCTTCAGGACACTGGGAGGTATGCATGGTGTCCAGAAAGACAGCAGCAGCATCAGGTTAATCCTTGGGCCCCTAGGCAGCATATGTGGACATTGGAGGTGGCAATAGCAGACTGGGTAGTGCAATCCCCAGGCTCCCAGGTAGTACCTGTAAGTAGATGTCAGCAGCATTAGTGGCAGAAAGTTCGGCAGGCCTGTTCATGCACCTAGAAGGTATGCATGTGCACTGGAGTTGGTAGGTGGGGTGCATTGATCCACAAGCCTTTGTATGATGTACATGTGGGCAAGCACGCTGAGTGGGACCATCCTTGGCCCCCACAAGGTGTGCACAAGCAACAATGTCTGTGGGAGAGATGGCTCTATCCATAGGATTCAGGAAAACATTCACAGGTCCTGGCACTGCCAGATTTACTGGGTATCTTCTCAGGCCACTCAATGGTGTACATGGGAACAGGCTGCAGTGGGTGAGGTGAGTCAACCCAGACCCCCAGATAGCCCATTAGGGCACCAACAGTGGTGTGCAAATTGGGCATGTCCTCATGTTCCTGGGTCTAATTCGGGCACTGATGGTGGGTTGGATGACGTTTTCAGGTCCTCCTACTGGGATCATGGGCACTAGCAGACAGAGGTGGAGTGAGTTGATTCCACAGGCCTGGATGATGTGCATGGCCACCGGCAGTTGCAATTAGCAGGTGGGCCACTCGTTAGGTTATCCTTATGGTGTCCAAGAGGACCAACTGTGGCTGGTGGATTGGGTTGATTCTCAGGTTCCCGGACAGCACGGTGGGACAGCCAGGGCAACAGTGGGAAGGCCACACCTATCCTCAGGTTCCAGGATGACAACTGTGTGGATCCACCCTCACTCACCCTGAAAGTGCATGTAGGTGCATAGCAGGTTGCTACTGGAGTGGGCAGGGTTGCTGTCAGTGGCAGCAGCCCCAGTCAGGTGGTTTTCAACATCTAGGTAGCATGCACTTCTTTTCTCTTTGTCCTGGGAGCAGCTTCCCTGGTGCACTGTACCATCCATTCATCAGGGTGTGAGACATTGCATGAGCTACAGTGCTGGAGGTTCAGCCACACTGTTAAGTCCAGCCAGCATCACAACATTGCAAGCCTCTGGGTGGATGTTGAGGAATGTCAGCTGGGCTTCAGATGTGGAGATGCAGAAGTTGTTGAGCCTCAAGTCAAGAAGTAATCTGGTGGGAGCTGGGCTCTCAGAATGGCACTATGTTGCAGCTGCTTGAGTCTCAAAGGGTGTGTGAGACCCAGCAGGAACTCACTTTCTGTAACAATAATGTCAGGTGCATTCTATATCGCTTCCTACATACACTACCGTCAAGGTCTGCCAGATCTGAGCTACTCTCCCATGACTAGGATGGCAGGAGTCCACAGGAGTGTGGAACAATGGGAATCTCTCATTTACCTATTCTCTGTATGGGATAGTTTCTCCTTCTGAGCCAATACTAGCCAGGCTGGCTGCTTTGCTTCTTTTTCATTCAATGCTTCATAGGTTCCCTGTCTGCCCTGGTGTAGTCTAGTGTTCCCTCTTAGACTCTCTATTTGGCATGTGATTATCTACTAGCTGTTCTGCTGTTTGTGAAGGAGGTAAGCCATCTAGTTAGCCATCTTGAAGTCCTGCTCTAGTTTGTTTGTTTGCTTTCGTTTTTCAAAAAAGTAATATTGATATTCTTTTGAAAGAATCACTTAAAAACATTTTTTTTTGCTTTTGCTTTGCTAAGGCACAAACTAAATGACTGAAATGTGTGGTTAGTTTACCTATATAGCAATCCAACACATGTCTCTCTCTATATGTTCTTTATTTTATTGTATGTTGCCCTTTACTGTCCATTAAGAATTAAAGAGATATTTAGAAAGGCCAAGTGCTAGATAGATGGACTCATAGGCACAGAGACAGATACTGATTCATTTAATTTCGTTTTGAAAATAACACTGTAAGGAAGGTACTACCCTCATTTTTTTAAAATTGTACTTTAGGTTCTGGGGTACATGTGCAGATTACGCAGGATTTTGCATAGGTACATACATGGCAAGTTGGTTTGCTGCATTCATCCCCCCATCACCTATATCTGGTATTTCTCCCCTTCTTATCTCTCCCCCCTGCTGCTGTCCTTCCCCAAGTACCCCCTACTGACCACAGCGTGTGATGCTCCCCTCCCTGTGTCCATGTATACTAGTTGTTCAACACCTGTCTATGAGTGATAACATATTGTGTTTGGTTTTCTCTTCTTGTGTCAGTTTGCTGAGAATGATGGTTTACAGATTCATCCATGTCCCTATGAAGGACATGAACTCATCATTTTTTATAGCTGCATAGTATTCCATGGTGTATATGTGCCACATTTTCTTTATCAAGTCGATCAATGATGGATATTTGGGTTGGTTCCAGGTCTTTGCTATTGTAAACAGTGCCACAATGAACATATATGTGCATGTGTCTTTATAACAGAACAATTTATAATTCTTTGGGTATATACCCAGTAGTGGGATTGCTGGATCAAATGATACTTCTATTTCTAGGTCCTTGCGGAATCACCACAGTGTCTTCCACAATGGTTGAACTAATTTACACTCCCATCAACAGCATAAAAGTGTTCCTATTTCTCCACATCCTCTCTAGCATCTGTTGTCTCCAGATTTTTTAATGATCGCCATTCTAACTGGTGTGAGATGGTATCTCAATGTGATTTTGATTTGTATTTCTCTAATGACCAGTGATGATGAGCTTTTTTTCATGTTTGTTGGCCACATAAGTGTCTTCTTTTGAGAAGTGTCTGTTCATATCCTTAGCCCACTTTTTGATGGGGTTGTTTTTTCTTATAAATCTGTTTTAGTTCTTTGTAGATTCTGGATATTAGCCCTTTGTCAGATGGGTAGATTGCAAAAATTTTTTCCCATTCTATTGGTTGCTGGTTTGCTCTAATGATTGTTTCCTTTGCTGTACAGAAGCTCTGGAGTTTAATCAGATCCCATTTGTCTACTTTGGCTTTTGTTGCCATTGCTTTTTGTGTTTTAGTCATGAAGTCCTTGCCTATGCCTATGTCCTGAATGGTTTTGCCTAGGTTTTCTTCTAGGGTTTTTATGGTGTTAGGTCTTATGTTTAGATCTTTAATCCATCTGGAGTTAATTTTAGTGTAAGGTGTCAGGAACGGGTCCAGTTTCTGTTTTCTGCATATTTCTAGCCAGTTTTCCCAACACCATTTATTAAACAGGGAATCCTTTCCCCATTGCTTGTTTTTGTCAGCTTTGTCAAAGATCAGATTGTTGTAGATGTAATCACCTATAATCTTTTTCACAGGTTTGATAATTTCTCTTCAGTTGGATGTACTTTTCAAAGAAGCTAATTGGTAACATATCCTTTATCAAGCTTTGAAATGATTATCAAATAGAAGAACACGAATATGAGTCATAATATATTAGTTTTATAATACTGAATGCACTCTAATTATCTCTGTGTTCGCTTCTTTGCTGGAAGCATGTTTTCCTTCTTACAAAGTCATTAATTTTTCACAAGTACGAATTTAAACCATCTCAAATTTATTTTCCTCTTGGTATTCCACACTCCCATGAAGAGGATTATCTAATTTGATGACATGGGTGGAAGAAACTGAATTAATTACTTTCTAGATAAATACAATAATAATGTCTTTAGTTGTTTTAAGGAATATATAAAACCTCAGATATATGTAATGAGAATGAAAAATATATTCTACTCATCATGTTATTCCTCTTCCTATGTATAGTCATTTAGGACCTGTAGATATTATTACACAAAATAAATATACACTGGCTAACTTTAATCAAGGAGAGCATAAAGAAAATAATTTCTCTTATAAGTTAGAGTATACAAAATTGTTAAGACATATAGCATTTAAATCTTTGTACCTTAATAACAATTACTTTCCAATTTGTAAAAGTATATGAACTGAGTCTCCAATATAAACCTTATAGCATGTATTTATATTAATTTCTAAAAAGATGACAGCTCAGTAATAAAAACATTCAGGAGTTTGTGTATACTGCATCACTTTTCTTTTCATCTTTACTATGATATTGGAAAACCGGTTTCCAGTTGGATTTGCTGATTCTATTTTTATCAAGTTGCAAGTAACTGTTTTTTTTTTAAATATATTTTTATTGTATTTTAGATTCTGGGGTACATGTGCAGATCCATGCAGAAAAGTAACTTTTTATACACTGATGTAATTATTTTTTTTAATTCAGGGTCACCAACAGTAACTATCATGAACAATAAAATATAAGCAATGCTCTCTGCATGGTGCTGTGTTAGGAAAGAATCTTAAATATGGGTACACAAGTCAGTCCTAGAAAATAAATATATTCATCAATAGTAATATAAGTAGATAACTGACCTCCATCACAGGGAGAAAAATCCTTTCCCCTATTCTCTCCCAGTGCTTGCTCTTGGGAGGAAATATTCCCCCCATGAAACAGAATAAGTAGGGCTCTGACGTCAAAGAATCTATTGGTAAATCCTTGTTAACATTATTTCAGTGGGAGGGCTCTTGGGCAAATCTCAAAATCAGTATCATTTTTCTCCTTTCCTGAAAAATGGGAACAAATATCAACCTCACAGCATTAGAATTTTTAAACAATGTAATGTATCTACATATAAACAAATTATGTTTTTCTGTCTTAACTAAGCCCTTTCTCTACTCCATTTATACTTGCACAAACTTTCCCATTTCTCTGTACCCCTTTACAGCAACACTCCTTGAAAAGGATTTCTATGTTTAGTATTTTCAGTTACTCTCCATTTTCTCCTAAACTCTTTCCAATAAGCCTTGAATCTTTTTCACAGAAACTGCTTTTGTCACATGGGCAATGATGGCCAAATTGCTAAATCCAGTATGTAGTCAATGCTCAGTCTTCATCTTGTCACAGTTGATTTTTTTCCTATCCTGGAAACACATTTATTTACCTATTATGACACCAAAACCTTGTGGCTTCCTTCCTACATTACAGACTGCTTATGCTTATTATCTTTTGCTTATTATCTATTCCTTTTTATCTTAACAATTACTTAATTTTGAAGTGCTTCCAAATTCAATTATTGGGCTTCTTCTCTGTCCACCCAACGTCTTGCTAATCACACCCAGTGACATAGTTTACACATAGTTTTTATGTTGCCAACTTTAAATTTTTTTCTTTGTAGTCTGTGCTCTCTTTTGAACTCTCTGGATTTGTATACGCAATTGCTTTCTGGACATCTCTAGTTGGGTATCTAATATATATCTTAAACTTAACCAGGCCAAAAATGTACTCCTGATCTCCCTTCTTTATCCAGAGTTCTTTCCATCTCAGTTAATAGATGTACCATCTTTCCAGCTGCTCAGGCCCAAATATTTGAAGTCACTATTGACACATCTAATCAATTGGAAATCCTTCAGCTCTTATGTAAAATATAGCCAGAATAGATACAGTGTCACTTCTGCTGCTACTACTCTAATCCAAGCCACCACCTTTCTCTGCTGGATTATTTCTATATCTTCCTAAACGATGTCTCCATTTCTACTTGTGTCCCACTATGTTTCTTCTTAATCAGTAGTATAGTAATTTTTTAGAAATGACAATCCAGATCATGTCATTGATCTGCTCTGATCTCTCCAACAACTCCTATATCACTCAAAGTAAAAAATAAAGTCTTCAAAATAGTCTTCAAACCCTATATAATCTGGTCTGACATTAATTTTTGGACTTCCTTTCCAACCACTGTTTCCCTTTCTCACATATTTCCAACTATGTTGGCTTCCTTGTTGTTTACAGATATCTCTACAACATTCCTATCTCAAGGTTTTTATATTCCTTTATCCATTCCATGGAATGCTTTTCCTCTAGATATTGATATAACTTGTTCCCTTATCTTCTTTGCATCCTAATTTTTTAACCTTACTCTTTAAAATTGCAAATATTAGCACTCCTGCCCTGCTTGGCTTGTTTTTATTGCACTCAGAACATTATACATTGCATCATTTATTTTTCCCAACTAGAATGTAAGCGCTCTCAGGGTAAACAGGCTGGTCTGTCTTATTCGCTCTTTTATTTCTAGAACAGTGACTTATATTTAACAAGTGATTAATAAATATTTATTCATGAAATAAAATGAATAAGCAAGCACTTTGTGAAATAGAAAGCAGTATAAAAATAGAGGTTATTATGTTTATTCCTCGTACTATAGGAAATACTATTAAAATCGCTAAGCATCCATGTAACTAAGTAGTAAGAACATAACTACCCTTGTCTACTATATTTGTGTTCAATTATTAATAGCCTATCTTGCTTTTAGAATATAAACATTTTGGGAGCAAAGACTATAAAAAGCAAGCCAGGTCAATGTCAGGTGACAGTATGATTAGGTGTTGGTTTTACCATTGTGCCCCATTAAGTAGGAATTTATTAACAAAAAGTGCTAAAAATTTAAGACAATGCTTAGAAGAAACAAAACTGAAACTTACAGTAGGTTTAGGAGAGGATATGAATAAGCTTCCTTAAAAGTTATTAAAACTAAACCTTTTAGACAAGAAGCTGTACTGGTTATGAGAATTTGTGTAGTATTAGCTCAGTCTGAACCACATTCATATGTTTACTGATTGTTTCTTATCTTTGGCCACATGACTCTAAACTCATTTTATCAGATATTATGTACTTAATCTTAAATAAAGATTTAAAGGTAAAGTTTGAGGGACAGACATCCATTATGTTGTATTTTATATTTACTTTGGAAGCGTCAAACAAAAAACTTCCCTGTCAGAAGATTAGCTATAATATGATATTCTGAAATGCAATGTAATAAAATTACTGTTGTAAGAATGAGGCTTGGAAGAAAAGATCCACAGTATTTTCTTCTTTCTCACTGTAACCACAGCAACCTTAATTGTGACTTTGTATTGGATGCTTTCCATAAACCACTTAGAAAAGAGAAAAATTAGACATGGCATCCTTCTCTCTATCTCAATTCTTAGTGCGTTAGTCCTGCAGTCACAGCTTTCCAAGGCTCGAAATGTATTGCCACTGTCTTCTCACTATTTCCGCTGACTCAATTATCTCCATCTTCCATGATGCTGCCGGAGTGATTTTTCTACTACATGTATCTGAGCTTGCTTTTTCTCTGCTTTAAGGTTTTTTGTTTGTTGTTTGTTTGTTTGTTTTTTTGAGACAGAGTCTCACTCTGCTGCTCAGACTGGTGTGCAGTGGATCAATCCTGGCTTACTGCAACCTCTGCCTCCCCAGTTCAAGTGATTCTCCTGCCTCAGCCTCTCGAGTAGTTGAGATTACAGGTGTGCACCACTATGCCCAGCTAATTTTTGCATTTTTAGTAGAAACAGGATTTCACCATGTTAGCCAGTCTGGTCTCGAACTCCTGACCTCAAATGATCCACCCCACTCAGCCTCCCAAAGTACTGGAATTACAGGTGTGAGCCATCATGCCCAGCCCACCTTAAGTCTTCAAATGTCTCCTATATCACTCAGGGTGGAGGTCAAGGACTTACATGATTCTACTTCTCCAATTTGAAGGTGACAATGATGATAAGAACAACAATAGCTATCATTTATTGAGCATCTTCTTCAACTAGATACTATATTTTAGATTCTATTTCCTTTTAACCTTCACAGAAACCCTAGAAAGTAATTATTAGTCTCTCCTTTAAAATAATAAGACTCAGATACATTAATGAACATGTTCAAAGTCACATAGCTACTTAGTGGTGGGCCAGAGCTATGAGACTAGGCTTACCTGACTTCAAAGCTCATGTTCTTTCCTCTATGATTGTAACTTACAGCTTAGCCAGATGAATATATGTGGAGCTCCCCAGGTGCTTCTTGGTGTTTCTACTCCCTATGCCTTTGTTCCATTTGTTCTGTCTGAAAACTGCCTCTCCTTGATCACTTGGAAAATCATTATTCATCCTTCAAACAACTAAACTCTCCTTTCTCTCTGAAGCTCTCCCTGCTATACTCCTTGCCTAGAGGCACTTAGGTAATCACCTCTAATGCCTTTAGTGAATCCTGTATGTAACTCTATTACAACACCTAAATTATCACATTAATGACTAAGGCTTGCATATCTGACTTAATTTTTGTACTATAATTTCTCTTACGTGTCATAAGAGAAATTACACATTTTATGCATTTTCTAAAATTAATTTTAAGTAATTCCAAAAAATTATAATCAAAATATAAGAAAAAATATTTGGAAAAAGTTTCAGATTACATGTTTTGTGCATTGTACCTCCTGCTACTGAGAGATATTTGTCAATATTTAGTCATGAAAACTCCTATTTGTCTTTTTTAATAGACTCATTTAGCATCTCTGAATTGAATTATTCAAGGCTCCCTTTCCCTGCTGGTCTGTGCTAACCAAGATGTTTCTCTTGTGTTGTTGTTTACCTACATTTGCCTCTGTGGCTATTGATGGGCTAGAGATCTACAGTCTTCCGGTTACTTGACTCTAACCTCATTTTTATCAAATAGTATGTACCAAATCTTAAATACCTTGGGTAAGTGCAAGGGTTAAAATTTGGGGAACAGGCACTCATTATATTTTATGCTTACTTTGAAAGCCCAAAGCAGAAAACATCTGTATTGCTAAGGCCAATTGTTAAGCTGTCTTCACTGGGAAAAAGAAGAAATGGTATCATTTCAATTAGCACAGAAACTTCCATATAAACTGAGAGAATATGTCCATTACTGTACATAGCATGTGGCTGATGTGAGTATTATCTTTTAGATGATAAAGGCAGAAATAATGTTGAGTACCTCTGCTTGGTTATGCTTGGTTTCCTGCTCCTTAGATACCAGGTCTGTGATTATAGTAGACAAGCCCTGTTTTTGCTGACCTCCTTTGTCTAGAATACACTAACTGTGCATTTCCATTTTCTCTTTTTTTTGTTGAAAAGAAGCTTCAAGTTCCTAAAGTATAGGCATAAGAAGAGAGCAAATTATCTTGCCCCTGAGATTTGGAACAGAAAGGAATAGACAGTGTTACAAAGAAGACCACCTAGTATGACTAGTAAACTTTAGGTTACAATCTATCTTTTTAATTTTTTTTTGTATCCCAAGTTTAAAAACCTATGCAAAACTGCTGAGCAAATGGTAAAATATTTAAGACATAAATGAGACTCACATTCTAAATCCTGCTGTATACAAGGAAAAAATACTAATATTTTATACTTAGCATTTTTCAAACTATTTAGGGATTATCTAGACAGATATTTATAGTCTTGGATATGATTCATGCACTCAAGATATAAATTGTAATAGTTCATGAGTACTTACTGTGACCCTGGCACAGTGCTACCTGCTGTAATTACTAAAACAAATAAAATTAATTTCTTCCCTTAACAATCTTGGATTGTAATTGATGAAGCAGACATGCATATAGATAATTATGACACAATGTAGAGAAAACTGAAGTATGATATCTTATTATTATGACAATCAGTGCTTCCAGAATAATATTGAAAATAAAAACTAACCATGTTACACTTTAATTTCAAACCCTAGAATATTTCTTCTATGTTTAATGGATAAAGGTCAACTTCATCATGATGTCTTCTGTGATCTGGACCCTGAATACTTTTCTAAACCTATTTCTTAAAAGAACCATTTTAACACCCCATACTTCAACCTTATCAAGATATTATGCTTGCATCTTCTCTTGTGCTGAATTTAATTTTATATGAAACTATTAGATATATCAGTATATAGTGGCTGTATATATGTGTGTGTACATGAATGAATGTGTGTTTATGATTTTTGACTCCTCAACTAGATTTTAAATGATCAGAAAAACGAAACCTAGATTTTGTTTGAATGATCAGAAAAACAAAACTTAGATTTACTGTGTCCTGTTCTAAAAGATAACAGTGCTAACTACACATGAAATCACTCTACAAAAATTTTTAGCGTGAAAAACAAAAGAAAGCAAGAAAGAGAAGGAAAGAAAAAATTAGAGATGGGAAGTGAAAGAGAGAAAATGGTATTTGGCTCCAAAGACTGGGGCTGTCTAGAACTGTGTTTGTTGTCCATTCCAGTTGCCACTAGGCACATGTAGCTATTTAAATTTAATTAAATGATTAAATAAAAATGGAATTCCTCAGCCAAAGTAGTCACATTCTAGGTGCTAACTGTCCATATGCGACTAGTGGCTACAGTGCTGAAAAATACAGAATATTTCCATCATTGGAGAAAATTCTATTGGAAAGCATTGATGTATTGTATGTAATCAATGCTCCTCTTAGGTACTAATAGATTTCAAAACTTCTATATGCCAAAAACCACAGTAACTTTTTCACCAACCTCATAGTAAACTTCAGATACTCTAAAAGCAAATAACATTTCAGGTTAGTGTTTTAAGTAATGTTCTAAAAGAACCAAAGCTTAGTGTGTCCAGAACAGTAGCTCAGTGTGTATTGATTTAACCTTATGCTTGTGGTAACTTTTCCTGGTCTCTTTATTTGCTATGGATACTTTTTTTATTTTGAGATGGAGTCTTGCTCTGTCGCCAGGCTGGAGTGCAATGGCACACTCTGGGCTCACTGCAACCTCCACCTCCTGGGATCAAGCGATTCTCCCGCTTCAGCCTCCCAAGTAGCTGGGACTACAGGCACATGCCACAATGCCCAGCTAATTTTTGTATTTTTAGTAGAGATGGGGTTTCACCATGTTGACCAGGATAGTCTCTGTCTCTTGACCTTGTGATCCGCCTGCCTCAGCCTCCCAAAGTGCTGGGATTACAGGCATGAGCCACCATACCTGGGCTGGAATGCAACATTTTAATAAGGCAGGCATGTTATCTAATCACATGCATACCTCTTCTCACACATGTCTGCTTTAATTGGCAAAATAAGACTTAATGGCCAAAGGAGGATTGCTAGTCAAAATGTATCACTTATAACCACCAGTTCTTTAAGAGGTAATTAGTTATATAAAATATAATACATTATAAAAATATACCTAATGTTAGGGTGATAGATTCCTGACATACATACCAAGTTTCCTATGGCTTCCATTACAAAGATTAAAATAGGCAATCAATGCATCAGAACAATCTATTTGTAAACACATGAGAGAGAGAAAATTTAAAGTATATTCAAAGTGGCATGATAATTGTGATTGCCCTCAAAAGGGTAAAATAGTAAGCCTTATAAGAATCTTGAAAGAAACATACCTTTAGGCAGGTATTCATTAAACTAGTATTTTTATTTCATAATGTATTCAAGCTAATACTATCTCTGACAGCAGACATACTTTAGAGAAATCAAAACAGTTAAAGGACTTAGCAGTTTTGGTAAGTATAGGCTTAAATCTTCCATCATAGCAAATGTCAAAACATTCCCAAAGGGTTCTCATCTTACTTGAGAAAATAAGAAGATTTGAACATATGTTAATGAAGTGTTCACGTTCAAGCCATTAGGTGTTTGAAGTACTTTCTTTGTAGGGAATTGTGGTAGATAAAGTTAAAGCAATATTTATCCTAAGTTATTTAGATGAATGTTATTTCAAGGATCACCTGTAGGTAAGTAATGATAAAACTGACTGGTTTTAGTGGTTGTTGTGAAAGAAAAAAGATAAATTAAAATAGAGTATTTCAAAATACTGAATCTGAATTTTATGAATATAGTCCTACTTGTTCTGACAGTTGTGAAATTTGTAGTAACTGTTAATAATGTCATCCTAAATCAGATACAGCTTTTAGTGTTGAATGCAGTATTTGTAATTTGTACATATTAGATATTAGACAAACTGAAAGAGTGAGTTTGCACTTTACATGTTCAGGTTGACTACACTTTCAAAATAACTTTTATCTTGTATTATTGTTCTGTAATCCTTTTACTTTTATTTAAGAATGCATTCCATGGTAACATTTAAAAGAATCATAATGGATACTCTTTGGGCTGTTTGTAAAATTTCTATTGTATTTTTAAAGTATTCACAACAATTTAATTGCCTCTACTTATGCCCTGTCTCTGAATTAAGGACAATGGTGGACTGATTTCTGCACCCCTGCCCCATTCTTTCTTCCTCTCTTATTTCTTTTTTGCTTTTTAATGAAGAGTTAGGGAATATCTACTTTGTGTCACAAACTGTAATAGGTGTAGGTTTATTGACTATAAAGCAAACACCATTATTTACCTTCTTGGAACTTATAGTACAGAAAAGATAAACTAAAAGTTTATAATGCAATGCAAATATAATTCTCACATCATGCTATATTATAGAGGCAAATTAATATAATAATAAATACAAGTTATAGCTACCAAAGTAATCCACTAATACTCTCTAAATTAGCTTATGCACTGTTATTTAGTTAACTATTATTTGCAGTCAAGAGAAACTTCAAGTCAATTTGCTTTCAAAACAAAGGGTTAAATTAGCTCTAAAATAAAAAGTCCAGAGGGAGAGTGTTTTTCCACCAATGCTCTCACCTCTGCTTTATTCTTTGCTAGCATCCTTCATGCTGCTTTTATTCTTGGCCTCGAAGCATCACATCAGACAACCAGAGATGAGAGGAACGCTTTTAGAAATCCTAATCAATTTTTGTAATTCTTAGTAGTCTAAACTGTATTAAAAATTCATCAATAACATGCATAGCACAACAGCAAAGAAGGGAGGTCCTTAGAAGCTAATAGAGGTAGGCATTCTTGACAGAAAAAGAGGCAATAGAAGTTGAAGAGGCAATCAAGATCCATTCTTTCCATCATACCTTGCAGTTCACTGAACATCAAATAACATCATGCTACAGTCTAGCTTTGAAGGTGGGGAAATGAAGATCAATACTTTTATAAAATATTTGGTTTTATGATCCTCTTATAGAAAAAATAGTATAGTTATATTACATGTTTTCCAGGAAAATTTTCACCATTTTTAAACATTCATTTTTCTCTCCACAGTTTCTTGGCAGGCATTGTAAGTAGAGAAACTCTGACATTGGACTAATAGAAGACTTAACCCGAATCAAAACTTGTTGATACTAGTACCTGTCGTGATTGCGTATGTTTCACATGTTTGTATGTGTTGCAATGTTGTCCAAAATCTCATTGCCACATCTTAATAAAAACTGGAAATGGAGAAACACACCCAGTGCTTTATTCATAGTAAGTAAACAATGCATTTTTCTTGTTGACACTGATGTTTTTGTCCTTGTTTGGTCGTTAAGTAACTTCTTTTCACTAATTTTCTTAATTTCTATTTGCTTCAGTTTCTTGGTCTCAAAAATGGGGGCAATGAAGCCCTGCTATTAAACTAAAAAAAATTGCAATGAGAATAAATCATATTAACAGATATAAAGTGACATGCACAAATAATACACAAAATGAATTGGTAACATTGTAAAATAATAAAGAAGTTCTAAAACATGACTATCAAGTGCTGAGAAATGTTTCTCACATACACAAAATATTATATGTTATAATCATGGAATTTCTAAAATTAGCTTGCAAATAATTGACACAAATATCAATTATCTTTTGTTTGTTTCCTTCAATCTTATTATAAAAAGATTCGCTCAGTAGTTCTAAATGTGTAAGTTAGAATTAAATTCAATATATTTTCAGTGCAAAATATTCCACTCAAGGTGCCCAAAATCACTTCTTATCTATGCACCAGCAAGAGCAGCAGGAGGCCATTTCTCAGTGAAGGAGTGGGGACAGGAAGAGTCATTCTAGTGGAGAATTTTTCCTAGGTCAGATGCCATATGGTTCTACTGTGACATTTGAAAATGCAGCAATTTGTTTTATATTCACTCAGCTCTTTCTTTTCTGGCATTGAAGTGTTACATTCATTTCCCTAAAGAAGCAACAGGGAAATGAACTGTAACAAATAATGTTTATTTCTGGAATGAACCCCCTCAAGTCCTAGAGAGTGGCCTGGGATTAGAGGAGTCACTGATATTCTTAACATCTCTAGTCTCCACTGAACAAATATGCAGAAAGCACAATGGTGGTTGTAAACAACAATTATGATTTTAATATTAAATTGTCTAACTGAAGTGGTTTGAGTTCTTTGCAGAGATGACACAAATTTTCACTAAATAAATCCATAGAGATAAATGTAGTTCTAGAAAACATTAATGAAGAACCTAAAAAAGACCAATTTCATGTTCCTCAGAAAACAGCCTTAGATCAGATGGTTAATGTTTTTTTTAATTGATCTTTGACTAGAACCCTGGAGCATAAATCCAATTAAGATTTGCATGGATACATGCATAAAAATCAAATAAATTTACCTTATATATTATCACAATGAGAAAGCTTTCTGGAATTTAAAAAACTGAATGTAGAGAAATGTATGTCTTTATATTTCTCAGTTATGAGCTGCTTAAAATAATTTTAATAACATTGCTTGTCATATATATAAAATGTTAGTATATATGACTATAAATAGTTCAGTTATAATTAAAACTATTCTACTAAAAATTCATTGTAAAAGTAATATATCCAAATTACTTTCCTATGAAAAGACTTTTTCTTTTTTTTTCTTACATTTTTCTTAAAGATCAAATTATTTCACTTTTCTCTCAAGTACAAATATAATACCATTAATTAATTGTTAAGGAAGTAACTTATTCAATAGAGGTAAAGGAACTTTCAGTACAAAGTTGAAGCACTTGGCCTAATTTAGTCAGTTAGTAAATATCACAAACCAAGAACAAGTATTCAAACTCCCAGTTTTCTGTTCTCTAGTCTACCATATGTTGCCATGCATAGAACAGAACTAGAAATAATTTAGGTCTTCTCCAGTATTGAGTTCCAAAATCAAACCAGTAATAAAAGACCTACTAACTGAAAAAGGCCCAAGACCAGATGGATTCACAGCCAGATTCTATCAGATGCAAAGAAGAACTGGTTCCATTTCTACTGAAACTATTCCAAAAAATTGACACAACCAGCATCAAATTGATATCAAAAACCTAGCAAAGACACAACAAAAGAAGAAAGCTACAGACCAATTTTTGCATAGATGCAAGATTCTCAACAAAATACTAGCAAACTGAGTTCAACAGAACATTAAAACCTTAATTTATCTGATCAAGTAGGCTTTTCTCCTGGAATAAAATGTTGATCTAACACAGGCAAATCAATAAATTTGATTCACCACATAAGCAGGATTAAAAACAAATCCATAGGATCATCTCAGTAGATGCAGAAAAACCTTTTGATAAAATCCAACATCCCTTCATGATAAAAACCCTCAAGAAACTAGATATCAAAGGAACCTACCTCAAAATATTAAGAGCCATCTATGAAAAGCCCAAAGTGAAAATCATACTGAACGAGCAAAAGCTGGAAGATTCCTCCTCTTGAGAACTGGAGTAAGACAAGGATAACCACTCTTACCTTTCCTGTTCAACAGAGTACTGGAAGTGCTATCCAGAGCAATTAGGCAAGAGAAAGAAATAAAAGGCATCCAAAAAGGAAAAGAAGTCAAACTATCTCTTCATTGACTATATGATTTTTTTTTTTCTTTTTTTAGCCAGCATCATGCCAGTGCACTCCAGCCTGGGATATGATTTTATACTTGCAAAATTCTAAGGATTCTGACAAACAGCTATTAGAGCTGATAAATGATTTTAGCAAGGTTTCAGGATACAGAATAAATGTATAAAAATCAGCAGCATTCCTATACATCAATAACATTCAAATTAAGAGCCAAATCGAGAATGCAATCTCATTTCCAATAGCCACACACAAAAAATAAAATATTTAGGAATACATCTAACCAAGGAAGTGAAAGATCTCTGCAAGGAGAACTACAAAATACTGCTGAAAGAAATAATAAATGATAAAAACAAATGGAAAAAAAATTCCATACTCATGGATTGGAAAAGTAAACATCATTAAAATGCCCATATGCCCAAAGCAATCTACATATTCAACATTATGTGTATCAAGCTATCAGACATTTTCCATGGAATTGGGAAAAACGATGCTAAAATCCACATGGAAGCAAAAAAGAGCCCAAATAGCCAAAGCAATTCTAAGCAAAAAGAGCAAAGTCAGAGTCATCATGCTACCCAACTTCAAACCATACAAGAAAGCAACAATAACCAAAACAGCATGGTCCTGGTGCAAAAACACACAAACCAATGAAATAGGATATAGAACCCTGAAATCAAGTCACACACGTACAGCTATGCAATCTCCAATAAAGTCAACAAAAATAAGCAATGGAGAAAGTACTCCCCATTCAATAAATAGTGCTGAGATAGCTGGTAAGCCATGGGCAGAATCATGATACTGGACCCTTACTATTCACCACATATAAAAATTAACTCAATATGGATTAAATATTTAAATGTAAGACCTCAAATTATAAGACTCCTAGCAGAAAACTTAGGAGGCACCATTCTGGACATCAGCCTTGGAAAATAATTTATGACCAAGTCCTCAAAAGCAATTACAACAAAAATAAAAATTGACAAGTGAAACATAATTTAACTAAAGAGATTCTGCACAGCAAAATAAACTATCAAGAGAGTTTAAACTATTAAAATAAACTACCAAGAGAGAACAGAGTTTCTCTGCTTAAACAGAGAACCTACAGAATGGGGAAAATACTTGCAAACTATGTATCCAACAAAGGTCGAATATTCAGAATCTATAAGGAACCCAAATAACTGAACAAGGAACCCAAATAACTGAATAAGGAACACAAATAACTTAACAAGCACCTAAATAACCCTATTGAAAAATGGGCAAAAACATGAACAGATGCTTCTCAAGAGAAGAAACACAATTGGATAACAAACATGAAAGATGTTCCACATCCCTAATCATCAGAGAAATGCAAATCAAAACCACAATGAGATAACATCTCACACCAGTCAGAATGGCTATTATTAAAAAGTCAAAATACAACAAATGTTGGCTAGGCTACAGAGAAAAGGGAACAATTATACACCGTTGGTGGGAATGTAAATTAGTTCAGCCACTGTATAAAGCAGTTTACGGATTTCTCAAAGAACTTAAAACAAAACTACCATTTGACCCAGCAGTACCGTCATCTGGTATACATGCAAAAGAAAACAAATCATTCTACAAAAGTGACACTTGTACACACATGTTCATCACAGTACTTTTCACAATAGCAAAGACATGTAATCAACCTAAGTGCTTATCAGTGGTGGATTGAATAAAGAAAATGTACATATGCATTGTGAAATACTATACAACCATAAAAAGAAATAAACAATGCCCTTTGCAGCAACATGGATGCAGTTAGAGGACATTCTCTTAAGCAAATTAACACAGGAACAGAAAACCAAATGCTGTATGTTCTAACAAGTGGGAGCTAAATATTGGGTACTCATGAACATAAAGATGGCAACAATAGACACTAGGGACTACTAGAAGGATGAGGGAGAGGGAAGGGGAGGGTTGAAAAACTAACCGTTGGGTATATTATGCTCACTACCTTTATGATGGCATCACTTGTGCCCCAAAGCTCAGCATAACACAATATACCCAGGAAACAAATCTGCACCTACACCCCTGGATCAAAAATAAAAATGGAAAAAAAATAGGTCATCCTTCCCTCAACATATGAATCCAGATTATAGCAGCTCAAGAAAAAGGTTTAATCACAGAAGAAATGTCCTTTTTCTTGAGCTGCTGTAATCGGCTCAAGAAAATTTGGTATCTTGCTACACTATCACTCATTTTGTTTTTAGATGGTTCTAAATGGTTAAGTTCTTTTTTAATATTAAAGTGACAACTTCCATTTATTACTTATGCATTTGTAATCTGTACAAAAAGAAACACACACTTTCTATTCCAAAAGGTTAAAGTCAGCTCTTGCAATACCCTCACTCCCCACAATTTGACATCCTCATTTTTCAAAGCAAAACAGTTCCATAAATCATTCTTTATCCATCAGATGGAGAGGAGTCCCAAGGAAAATCTATTGAATCTAAATGATTTATTTACATGGTTTACTTCATGATTTCTTAATTATTTAATTTTTAATTGCCCACCTGAAATATAGCACCAAGAGTAAAAACAAAAACAAGATTCTTACACATTTTGACCAATAAAAGTATGGTAATATTTGACCTCACTTTTCTTTGTTTTGTTGCAAGAAAATAAATGTTTTTGCCTGATACCTTTGTGATCATTGATGTACATTTGCCAGATGATTCTCTGTTCTTACAGAGGTGGTCTTTCAGCATAAAACAGAGAAGATTTAGATATGAAGTGACCACAGGATATATCTCCTTTAAATTCATCAGCTATATTATGTCCAATGCCTCTTAATATTTGCTATTAATATATTAAAGACACTCTACAGTTGAAGGCCATTATAAAAGTCATGTCTCACAAGGTTTGCTGGTCACTAGCTTGCTTCTGTACACCCAGTTTATTATCTCCCACATCAACTAATATTATTAGAACCTAGACAGCTTCTTTTCCTCAATTCATTCTCCATATTGATTATTGGTTTCTTTTTAAAATGTACCATCTTCTTATGTTTTTGTTCTAGGTAGAACTTGAGCTAAACTTACCTAAAAAATGAATGGGGCCAGGACCAGTGGCTCAAGCCTGTAATCCCAACACTTTGAGAGGCCAAGGTTGACGGATCACAAGGTCAGGAGATCGAGGCCATCCTGGCCAACATGGTGAAACCCTGTCTCTACTAAAAATACAAGAATTAGCTGGGTGTGGTAGTGTGTGCCTGTAATCCCAGCTACTAGGGAGGCTGAGGCAGGAGAATTGCTTAAGCCAGGGAGTCGGAGGTTGCAGTGAGCTGAGATAACACCACTGTACTCCAGCCTGGTAACAGAGCAAGACACCGTTTCAAAAAAATAAAAATGAAAATAAAAATAAATGGAATTCATAGAATTGCCCAGATTGTGTAGTGCACTGAATGTCAGATCAAAGAATAAGAGAAATCACATAGATAATTGAAAGTCATTGAAAGTTTTAGGAGAGGAAAATAATGATAAATGTTCTTATCCAGGAAGATCATTCTAATAGTGCCTGGAAGAAAAAAAGAAATTCACAAAGGATAAACTGGAAGTAAATTAATAGAAACTTTTCACTTTTCTCTTTCCTTTATTACTGACATAGTAGGGCAAAAATTATTTTTAAAATTTCCATTTGCTAGTTTATGAAACAGGTGTGGTTATACTATTTTTCAAAAGCAATTATTTAGACTTAGGTAATGTTTCAAAATAAAAGTTTTAACATCTTCAAAGAAAACAAAAAATTATTGTGAGAATACAATGAACTCAAATGATTAATATCATTATGTAAATATACACAGTTGATGGTTTCAACATTACAGTTTCTCAAGTACTCTCTTAGAATTAAAAACAATTAAAATCTAATAATGATGTCTATATTAATGCTTTGATTAAGGATGTGACATTTACCAGGCATTATCCATTGCTTTGTTAATGGTGACTGGTGGGAGAGAAATTATAGGGTCTGTATGGGAATATAAAATAATGAAGATAATGAAATATTGGCTGTACAGCTTTTAAAAATTGCCATTCAATTATTAATCACATCAGTTTAATGTAAAGCAATACACAACATAGTCACAAAACCAATTCATAGTTACCATGGCAAATTCACACACATAGAGAAAGCCAGTTGCAAATCACTATTCCAAACATTCAATTGTTAACTCAAACAGCTTTGCTAAAGGACCAACTACTGTATTACAAAGGCAATTAATAACTACCATGAAATAGTCAAATGTTTTGCATACTTTTCTATTAATACATGTCAGCAAATATTTTGATAATGTTATCTACATACCGTTATCCACAATGAAGTTACCTGTAGGATAGTCAAATATTCTATTAATTATACAAATTTATGTCACAAATCATTAACCTGTTGTTTAAAATGTATTTTATAGATAGGATTATAGAAATTGACAAATGATGACTATTCTTTTAGCTCTCTTAGTCACAGTGACTACCATTATTTTTGAACAAACTCATTACTCAAGTTGAATAAGAGTAAAAATTCAAATAATGCCAATATTAGTATAAAATAAACTTTCATCAATAAATATAATGTATTGATTTGTTTTGCTTAAAAGTGAAACTATCAATAAGACCAAAAGTTATCTTAACACACCAGCGTGTGTGTGTGACCAAGAGCCGATACACTCATGTGACTGTGTGTGTGTGTATGTGTGTGTGTTGGACATAAGATTAACAGAAGATGCAGGGCTTATATTGATTGTGGTGAAAATATTAGTACCTTGAACTCCAGGAGTTTTGTCCGTTTTGATCACTATTATCCCAGCTGTCATCCCCAGTGAGACACAGAGTAGAATCATACAAGATTAATAACCAAAATATATGAGGACCTCAAACAACTTAACAGCAAAAATCAAACAGTTCAATTTAAAAATGGGCAAGTTATCGGAATAAACATTTCTCAAAAGAAGACAAACAGATGGTCAACAGGAATATGAGAAAGGCTCAACATCATTAATAATCACAGACATGATCATCACAACCACAATGAGATATCATCTCATCTCAGTTAAAATGGCTTCTATCAGAAAGACAAATAATAAATACTGCTAGTGAGGATGAAGAAGAAGGACAACGCTCATACACTGTTCATGGGAATGTAAATTAGAGCAACTATGGAAAACAGTATGGAGATTCCTCAAAAACCTAAAAATAGAACTGCAACCTTGTTCAGCAACCCCACTGATGAGTATATATCCAAAAGAAAGGAAAATTAAATATCAATGAAATATCTGAAATACCATGATTATTTCAGAACTATTCACATAGCCAAGAAGTAGAATCAACCTGTGCTGTCAATAGATGAATAGATAAATAAAATGTGGTTCATACACGGAGTGGAATATTATTCAGCCACAAAAAGAATGAAATTCTGTCATTTGCAACAACATGGATGGAACAGTAGGTCATTATGTTAAATGAAATATGCCAGGCACACAAAGACAAATATTGTATGATCACATCCATATTTGGAATCTAAAAATGTTGATCTCCTGGAGATGGAGAGTACAATGATCATTACCAGAATCTAGAAATGTAGTACAAAGGAGGACTGAAGAAGGATAAAGAGGTTTTGTTAATGGGTACAAAAATACAGTCAGATAGAAGGAATATGATCTAGTGTTCAACAGCATAACAGAGTTACTATAGTCAACAATAATTCATTACATATTTCAAAATATCTAGAGAAGTAGATTTGAAATGTACCCAACCAAAAGAAATGGTTAAGTGTTTGAGATTATAAATATCTCATTTTCCTTGATTTGATCATTGCACATTATAAGATTGTATCAAAATATCACATGTACACATGCAAATGTGTAACAATTATTTATCCATAAAAATTTAAAAAGCAAGATATCTGTTAAACGAATGAAAAGAGAATATTTCATTTTTAAAAATATATTTCTAAAATAAACAGTAGTATTAGTTCCTGTTGGGGTTTGCACTTTATTTCTGAATACATAATTTGAAAGGAGAATTACATGAATGTTTTAGGCAAAATAGCTTAGTGCATATGTTGACAGAACAATATCATTTGGATATTTAGGCTCTCATAAGTGTACTTTGTAAAAATAAAGCCTCATTTATATTCACACACTTAACTAGTCTTTAATCTACACTTTAAAAAGATTTTGTTAAATTCCTTATAAAAAAAAAAGCAATGATCTGGCAAGAAACAATAAATTACCTACTCCATCTGGTGAAATAACCAAAACACATTCTTAAACATAGATATCTGACTTGTATTCTAGAACCTGGTGTCTAGAGCAGGCAAACTGTTCTTCAGGATGCCATAAAAGGCAGAAATTAGTTTCTCAATTTGTTTCATCAATGTGTAAACACCCAAAATGTTCCATTTATAATAAATTAGGTATGGGTTTTGCTATAATTTCTAACAATTTTGGAACTTGTCCATTTACTCACTCATTAATTTAATAAATAAGTATAGAGCACCTATTCTAGGCCATCACTCAGTTTGATGCTGCATATTCAAGAATAAGAAGGTCTTTTGGTCTAGTTGGAGGAGACAGGTAACTAAATAGCAATTTTTGACCCTAATCAGAAAGATTTGTGCCTGAAGAAGGGAGAGTGTGAAAGATGAGTGGTGAGGGCCTGTAAGAACTGAGGTTTTAAAGGTTACAGGAGACAGATCATAAAAACCATGTAATTTTTTAGGTAGCTTTCAATAACCAGCAGGTTGCAGAAAATGGCATGACAATTAGTTTAAGAAGTAAAAATATTGCTGTGACAACAGTGTGGATGATAAGTGAAAGGGAAAAAGACGGGAGGTAATCTGACAAATTAGAAGACTATTTTGGTAGATAAGTTAAAAATGATGGGAGCTTGACTTAAATAGAAGCTGTGGAAATGCAGGAAAGATGACCATGATAGATGACAAGCTGATGTAATCAACAGTACTTGGTCATCATTGGTGGTTGGCGACAAGGAGGAATATAGAATAACTTGGGAGAAAGGATAAATAACAAGAGCATTCACTAAGAAGAAGATAAAAGACAGTAAGTTTTGGAGAAAAAAATGTATCCACTTTTAGACAGATTTAAGTTGCCAAATCATACGTAAAGATTTCTAAGAGGCAGCCAAATGTATAACTCTGGAATTCAAAGAAGGGCATGGCTAGAAATAAATTCATAAATCATCAGCATAAATGATAACCAGAGAAATGGGAGTGATGAGGTGATATTGGAAGAGTGATGAAATGCCATCTATTTTTGGTTTTGCTTTTGTGAAAAATGTCAAAAAAATAATGTAGATGTCAGGTTTCAGGAAAGTTATATGTTACAACTACCAGAACTACTCAAATGGCTTCTGAAAATCTATATGGATAGTAAATGATTAGAGGATTGCAGAGATATTGCTAAGTATATTTGCTCATCAAGTAGCATGCAATTGCCTTGTTCCTTCCTTCAGGTTCCCTCCTCACTACAGTACAACAGTCAAGGTAGACTATCCTGAAAGTTTCAAGGGAAACTCCCTTAACCTGGCTTCAAATTGGAAATGGATTTAAAAGGTCAAAAGATTTTAAAAGATCATTGACTTATTTTTATATTTGCATAAAATATAATTCTCCATGCCATATGCAGAGTATATGAGTTAGAATTTGTCTAGCTGCAAATGACAGAAAACCAAAATCAAAGTAGCTTGGCTGGGCATGGTGGCTCATGCCTATAATCCCAGCACTTTGGGAGGCCGATGCAGGTGGATCACATGACATCAGGAGTTTGAGACCAGCCTGGCCAATATGGTGAAACTCCATCTCTACTAAAAATACAAAATTATCTGGGCATGGTGCCTCATGTCTGTAATCCCAGCTATTTGGGAGGCTGCGTCAGGAGAATCACTTGAATACAGGAAGTGGAGTGTGCAGTGAGCAGAGATCTGTCATTGCACTTCAGCCTGGGCAACAAGAGCAAAACTCTCTAAAAAGATAAACAACAAAAAAAGTAGCTTAAACAATGAACTGTATTGACTTACATTTCCAAAATCTCCATTGTAGAAAGGTTTATCAGAGGCTTAGTGATAGTGACAAGAACCATGTGTTTTCCATCTATATGCTCTGACCTCGGCTTCCTCCTGACTCAGGTTCTTCCCATGATTCTTCATTGTGGTACAATGTACCAGGAGCAAACAAGGTAACATGCTTCCATGGTCACATCAGAGGTGTAAAAAGAGGGGCTTTCTGAGCCTCTCTTTTAAGTATGAGAAATATCACTTTTACAAACCTCCAATAAACCTCCTTTTGTGCGTCATTAATCAGCATTGGATTACTTGAAGGGAATTACTGTTAGACAAACCATACCCACTTAGAGTTCATAAGTAAAATCAATCTTCCTCGGCCAATGTCCACTTCGTTCTAAATAATCAAAACCCTAACAAATTTAGAGTGATTTATTAGCAACAGCATTTCATATGATTATTACATTTAATGGTCATAAAATAATACCTTAGTTTAGATGACCTGATTCTATCCATTTTGCCATTTAAGCAATGGAAGTTTCTAGAGAATATTTTTGTAGTTCAACAAATATAAAACCTGATTCCAGTTTGACTGCCTCCCAAGCTATTAATCATAACGTTTGATTTAATCTCAAGAAAAATTCTTTTTCTGCCTCATTTCCCTTTTGGTGATGAAGATATTGTTTCCTTCCAAACAATCGTCCAAGGCCTGCTTGCTGACCTCAAATCTTCAGGTGTCGGAGGAGTGTCACTAAAATAAAAAATCTGTTCTTTTTCATTGTGACCTGCTTCCATCTCATAGGTTCAGGAGACTATTATGAAGTCATCTGCTGCAGCTAAACAATGTGAACTCTTGGAATCTCTTGTACCAAACAGGACACATGGCAGCAGTTATGCTAAGAAGCAGACACAAAAAGAATTCTCTAAAGGCTTTTGGCACATAGAGGTGGCCAGAAAGAGACATGATGCTGAAGCTACTGGGACTGTATTTGTTTCATCAGTTAGAACCAGCAAGGTGGATCAGAATTTAAACTTAGGCTCCTTTATGAAAGCAAGTCTTCTAGTTTAGCAAAACTACTTGTGGAAGGCAATCTTTTTAAGATCATGAGATAGAAGTGAAATACTATGTTTTTTCACCAGCTGTACATTAAGCAAAGTATTAAAAAAGAAAATATTTTATATCTGACCTGAGAAAAATGGATGTAGAGTTTTTTTGTGAAATGTGTCTCTTCATTAAAATTTTTTACACCTGATGAAAGGGACCTGAGAAAGAAATGACCAATGCTGACTATCAATGCCCTTATTTGAAGATGCGTTTTATATTCTAGTTTAATCAGTGATTAATGTTGTTATATTATCTGACCAAACGTCACTTTATCAAAAATTTGGATTACAAAATCTTTATTTTAATGATAATTTTAATTGAGGCTATTAGGAAATGATGATAGGAAAATTTCAACGAGTAAGCATATACAAAATTCCTATTTGGGCAGGAAATAAAACAGAAAATAAACCAATATCAGAGGGGAAAAGGAATACATTTCTTTCTCTCAAGAAATATATTTAAATACAAATATCTAACGGAAGTTATATTCATTCATTTACATGTATTTATTTATTTATTTAGAGATGGAGTTTCACTCTTGTTGCCCAAGCTGGAGTACAGTGGCATGATCTTGGTTCACTGCAACCTCTGCCTCCTGAGTCCAAGCGAGTTTCCTGCCTCAGCCACCTGAGTAGCTGGGATTGGAGGTGTGTGCCACCACTCCTGGCTATATTTTGTATTTTCAGTAGAGAAGGGGTTTCACCATGTTGGTCAGGCTTGGTCTCGAACTCCTGACCTCAGGTGGATCTGCCTGCCTTGGCCTCCCAAAGAGCTGAGATTACAGGCATGAGCCACCTCACCCAGCCTAATTCATTTACTTTAAAAATATATAAAGTGCATACACAGATGAGATGTGAGTCATCATAAAATGGCATAAAGTAGAATAGAGAACTAAAGTTTGTATGTAAATGATTAAAATACTGTGTAAAAAGCTAAAAGTGCTGTATAAAAGATGTCAAAGCAATGATATTATCAAGAAAAAAATAATACATGCAATCGAATATTAGGGAAAATTTGATGGGAGATAGACTCTGAGCTGAATTTAAGGTTAGATTGAATTTCAAAATGCATTTATGAAAATAAGGGGCACTTTCAGAGAGTAGGAACAGTAGAATGATCAAAATAAGAAAGCAGAAAATATGCAAAGCTAGAAGCTGGCAGATCAGTTTGGCTAAGGGAGGATTTTCCAGGTTAGTGCCTGAGCCCTTGCTCCTTCTTGAAGGATCTGACCTCATCTAAGAAAGTTTTTTTTTTTCCACCTGTGGCTTAAGAGGTGGTGAATATGTCCCAGGATCAAGTGTGATCCTCTGTCAGACACATAGACAAAACCTACAAAGACTTTTGGTCTGCAGAATGAAAGGGGTGTTCAGAGTAGCTATTTAGGTGAGCTGGAACCAGTTGCTAGGGAAACTGGGTCCAGTATTTTGCAGGGGGGCGGATTGTGTGGGGTGGAATTGAGAAAAGCAGGATGGTGGGAAGCGGTCCTGCCATGGTGTTTCTGAAAATCCATGTATTTTTCCTCTAGTGGATTTTATTTCCTCTATCTACTTAGAGTTTTGTTAGGAATATTGGATTAAAAAATAAAGACAATTTGTGGAAAAAAGAAGGGCTCATGTCACTACAAATGAACATGTAACTAGTATACAATTGTTCTTTTATATTTAACAATAATGATACATTGCACATTCTTGCACAGATGCCATTTTGCACAGATGTCAATAATTTTGTAAGACTGATTCATTTTAGCCGAAGAGTATAGCCATCTCAATTTTTGGTTATTGCCACATTGTCTTTCAAATAGTAAGTATCAACATAGGACTTTTACAAATATACAAGCAAATATATAAAGCAGCCTAACACAACTTCTTTGCTCATTACGACTTCAAGAATAAGGATTTAGCTATCTAGGCATAACTTTAAAATATTATAAATAATATTTTCTGTATGAAATCTGAAGAAAGGAACAAGTATTTTCTTCATGGAATATATGCCAGATCATCTTTTTCCTTCAGTTTCCATCCCTTGTTCTGCTAAAGCAGACACATTCATTAGAAGATCTGGGGTGATTGCAGTTAAATAGTGTAGTGCCGTTGTGGTGACTCTAAGAATATGCAGAGTTGGCTACATTTGATACAACTGGTATTCTAAACAACAGTAGTAAATTTCATGTTACTATTCCAAGTTCAATGATATTTAAGATATATTTCTAAATTATACACATTAAATAAAACACATCTGTGGACCAGATTCTACCAGCAACCATGCTAGTCTTGACTCAATTCCCGGTGGTGATTCTTGGAGCCCGAACTGGTTCTGACTGAGTAATTCACACCCTAATCAAGGACCCCAGATCCAAAAACCCTTGGCCACCAGACAGAAGGGAAGTTCTAGAAAACTTCTTCCATGACTGCAAAGAGGCAAAAGGGATCTCCTTTGAAAATACAGTAGTGCATCTACATATATTTATGAGATAATTTTCATTTAAAAATACAAATCTATTACTCTAATTTTCATAATCTATATGTGTGTAAATCTTGTATCACAATTGTATTGTATAGATAAGAAATTTAGAGGCCTAGAAAAGTAACTTGCCCCAAGTTTACGTGTAAGTAAATGGCAGAGTAAGCCTCTAAACTGCAGATCTAGCATTCTAAGATACCATAATTATTCCTGCAAATGCTTGAACTGATTTGTAGAGTGAAGTTCTTTGGAAAAATCCTAGATGACACCTCAGGCTTCTCTGTGTAGCATGTCTGAGTATCAGGAAATTAAAAGGCCTAAATGGTCCAGCTCTGCCACCTTAGAGACAGGTATGACTGACAACATTTCAGGGTAATTCATTGCCCCGACATGGGCACTGGAGTGTTATGTAATGTTCACTAGGAAAAATGAACTAAAAATAGCAAGGATTCAACATTTAAAATGTGTATTCCTATGAAAAGTGAGAAATAAGCAAGTTACTAGGAAGACGAAAGTGACAAATGTACATTTGAAAATGTCACAGTCCTTTGAAACAGCAGTTATAGAACTTTGTAGGAGTTACTTGAAATTAGAATTTTTGTTAGCAATAAAAATAAAATAAATTCCAGGTTGATCGATAAAGACAAACACACCTTTTAAAATTACATTGTAAAAAAATAAGCACTTAACTTATATCTAATCTCGTTTATATAATCTTGTCAATTCTGATACTTCTATTTATCCTAGGCTCACAAGTAATTCTAAAACTATTGATCCCTAACATCTGTAAAATTAGTTTTGTTTCTGATTGAATTTACTCAGATCACCTTTATCCTTCTATTCACCATTCATGTCCCTTGCCCATCTTTCAACATCAAGAGGAATCAGTAAATACCTAAAATGAATTTAAAAAGTAGAATCAAAATTAACTACATTTGTTCCAGATTACTTTATAATTATATTTAAAGCCAATCTCATTTGTTTTTCAACATTATCACAAACCCATTTAATATTTAATATACATAAAAAGATATTTATTTAATTACCATGTGCCAACTACTATAACAAACCATCGTAAAATCTTAACAAGTTAATAAGTAAAGTTAAAAATTTTTAAATGTCATAGACTGTTGTGGATTAGTGTCTTTTGATCATGTCTTTCCTACTGAGGGCTACTGGAACCAGTCGAAGTTCAGTTTCTCCATTTGAGAGCTAGAATAAACAGGCAGTTACTTCTATTGGACAAAGAGCTTTCGATCCATCCTGTCTGAACTTCAAAACAAAGTCCCACTTCCCAACAGGTCTTGGACCATTGTTTTTCATGCCATGAGTTGTGCATGGTTTATTTTTAAAAAATCTTGAAATCTTAACGACTTAATACAGCACAATTATAATTTTTTTTACGTCATAGACTGTTTGGATTAGTGGGGAGAGTGAAGGCTATGCTTCACACGTTCATTTAGGGATCTGGACTTATTAAATCAATGGCTACAAAATCCTCCAAGGCCTTGGAGTCTTCCAGAAGTTACTTTATATGCAAGTAACAAACCAGGAAAGAGGGTGGGCACAGTATCCCAGGCCTGTAATCCCAGTACTTTTGGAGGCAGAGATAGGATGATCACTTGAGCCCGGGAATTCAAGGCCAGCCTGAGAAACATGGTAAGACCCTATCTCTACAAAAAAAAAATTTAAAAATTAGGTAGGTATGGTGGCATGAGCCTGTAGTTCCAGCTACTTGGGACACTGAGGTGGAGGACTGCTTAAGCCCAAGAGTTTGAGGCCACAAGGAGCCATGATTGCACCACTGCACTACAGCCTGGGTGACAGAGAGATCCTGTCAAAAAAAAAAAAAAAAAAGAGAGAGAGCGAGGTAAAGAAAAGCAAAGAAAAGGAGGAAGGAAGGAAGGAAGGAAGGAAAGAAGGAAGGAAGGAAGGAAGGAAGGAGAGAAAGAAAGAGAGAGAGAAAAGAGAGAGAAAGAGAAACAAGGAGGGAAGGAAGGAAGGAAAGAAGAGAGAGGTAGAAACAGGGAGGGAAGGAGGGAGGGAGGGAGGGAGGAAGGAAAAAAGGAAGGAAGGAAGGAAGGAAGGGAGGGAGGGAGGGAAGGAGAAAAAAGAAAAAAAATGGGAAAGAGAATGTACATGGATGATCACATCAGGAGATGTTTGTGGATCATGCCTGAAAGTGGCATATTTTACTTTTATCTAAAATATGTTCATTGCAAAACCTAATCAAGTGGGCTCACCTAGAACATCCAGAATATTGAGAAATATAGTCTAAAAGCACACTAAGGAGAGGCTCAAACAGGCTTAACCTTTGTGCTAACAATTTCCACCATACTTAAGTATTTGGAAAATATTTCTCAAATATCCGTCTCATTATGATTGACTTTTAATAAGCATTAATAAAGTTTTTTTTTAATTATGAGGAAAGAAGACATTCTACAAAAATATATATCACTGTTTTCTTTACCTGTTGTAAAACAACTGCTAGATTCTCTAAACATTAAAAGCAATTTGCTTTGTTATAATATATATGTAATATATAATATATAAAAGCAACTTATATTTTGTTGTCATTACAGTAACAAAAGATATTAAATAAATGGAGTGTGGCAGGGGAAATGGTTATATAAATTATGGTCTAGTCACATGGCAATACTTATGCATGAATTAAAGTAATATTTGAAAAAATATTTAATAAGGTGGAAAAATGAGGCTTATTTTTTGTTAGCAGCTTTCCTAAGGTGTAACTAGCATATATCATACATATTTAAAATGTACAGATTGATAAATGTTGATTATATGAATGTACTGTGAAATCATCACCACTATCTAGGCAATAGACAAATCCATAACCCTCAAGTTTTCTCTTGCCCATTATAATCCTTTTCACCACTCCTGCTTACCCCAGGCAACAAGCTACCTAGTTCCTGTCACTCTAGTTTGCATTTTGTATGGGTTGCTATTAATGGAATTACATAGTTGTGCACTTTTTGTCTGCCTCTTTCACTGAGCATAATTATTTGGAGATTAATCTATGTTGTATCATGCATCACAGTTTATTTTTTACATTGAGTAGTATTCCTATGTATGAGTGTACTACATTTTATTGATTCATTGATCTGTTGATGGACATCTGCCTTACTCCCAGTTTGGGACTACTGTAAATAAAGCTGATAATAACATTCCTGTACAGGCCCTTATATGGATTTATGCTTTTATTTCTCTTGGATAAATAATGAGGAGTGGAGGACTCGATCATATGGTGAAGATTATGTATAACTTTTTAAATGAAATTTACCAAATTGTATTCCAAAGTGGTTGTACCATTTTATATACTCATTACCAGTATATGAATTTCCTGTTTATCTGTGTCTTAGTCAATCCTAGCTACATAAAAATGCCATAAACTGTGTGGCTTATAAACAACAGAAATTTACTTCTCACAGTTCTGGAAACTGCAAAGTCCAAGATTAAGGAACTGACAGATTTGATATTTAGAGAAGCTTCTGTTTCCTAATTCATATACAGCCATCTTTTCACTGTGTATTCATACAGTGGAAATGGGGAGACACTTCTCCACAGTCTCTTTTATAATGGTGCTAATTCATTCATAAGGGCTTCACCTTCATGATTCAATTACCTTCCAAATTCCTTACCTCCAGATATCATAAAATTAGGGGTTAGATTTTAACAGGTGAATGTTGAGGTGAACACAAACTTTTAGTCTACAGAAATCCACATTCTCACTAACTTTTGGTATGGTCTATCTTTTTACTTTTAGCCATGCTAGTAAGTTTGAAGCGATATCTCATTGTGGTTTGTATTTCTTTAAAGACTAATAATTTCAGCAACTTTCTGTTTCTTTTTCCTATTCAAATATCTTATTTAGTGATATCACTATTCAAAGTTTATGTCTATTTTTCAATAGTTTTAAGACATGGTCCCTTCCTTTGGGCCCTGGGTACTGGTTCCATCCACTCTAACTGAAGAGGTAGCCCAGCACCCTGTACCTGTGCCCTCTGGTCCTGTGGTATCAGTGGCAGCCCTGCCAGCCTCAAAGCCACCCTTGGAGTGACTCCTTCCTTTTCTTGAAGAACAACATATTTTGTCAGCAGAGCAACTCTATTGGTCCCTGTCATGCCTGTATAATCCCAAAAGTTCAACAGCCTTCATTTCATCCTGCTTTAGTCTGAGCTGACAATATTTCTGCTTAGGTGGTTGATTGAATCTATGAGTTGCATACTTAACTCTCTGGCAAAAGTTTATCCCTCTACACCTTGGCCCTGTTTCCAGAGCTCATTATATGGATAGTCTGAGAATCTTCCAAATCATCAAACTCTGGTTCCCTTTTGCTTAATAGTTCCTTTTTCAATGTATCTGTTTTCTCTCACATATACCATAAGCAGCAAGAAGAAACCAGGACACATCTTCGACAATTTTCCAGGAAATCCCTTCAGCCAAATATCCAGGTTTATTGCTTACAAGTTTCCCTTTCTGCTCAACAGCAGAAAATAATTCAAGTAAGATCATTGCTACTTTCTAACAAGAAAATACATTTTTCTATGTATGTAAATATATATGGAACTTAAATGACATCATACAGTACATAAATTTCTCATTTTTTTCTTGCCA
>NW_022436942.1:37652674-37688890 GCF_009761245.1 Sapajus apella
TGTGTGTGTGTGTGTGTATATGTATATATATACACACACACACACACATATGCATAAACACACGTACCCACAAATGTATAATTATTTTTATTGTTTACATGTTATTTTTATATTTGGTTTTATGTTCTGTCTCCATCCCTTAACACTTCTGTGATCTTACAACAAGTTTGTTCATTTCTCTGTATCTCAGTTTCCTTAAGAGACTGATGGTTAAAAAAAAAAAAAAAAAAAAAAAAAACTAACCCCACAAATTGGTTGTGATCATTCAGCTATGTCCCCAATGAAGCAATTGGATTAATACCAGGTGGATGATAAGCACAAAATAATTGGTAGCTGTTATTATTACTTCCAAGATTGTGTGCCAGTTTGTACAGTTGTAGCCAGAACCTGGGCATGAAATATTCCTTTTTGCATTAAGAGTGAGGTATTCTTTCTATATCTAGTCTCTCTACCCTTCTTTAAATCCTCATTTATCCACTCCTTTAGCCAGTCACTCAGATGATCATAAAATTTACCTCTGACAATGTGGAAGAGTAATTACATTCTAAATTACATGGTTGTCACTTTTCGCTGTCCTAGCTACTTCCGTCTTCATCCCCACTCCACTCAGCACCCTCTGAAACTGACAGCATCTGACACAGTGCCCAGAAACATCTTGCTATAAAGTAGCTATGCCACTTCCCTTGGCCCTGATCTTCAATCCTGTAATATGACACCCTCCGAGGTCTCCATCCTAAAAACAGCAATAATTTTTTTAAGTTCAAATTACAATTTTTAATTCATTTTTTTGTTTGTTGGTTGGTTGGTAGAGAAGGAGAAAATGAAGTTGACATGAATGTTAGAGTGTAAAATCTCAGAAGGTAGTAAAACATTGTTTTGGAGAACAGAGTAAGATGACATTAAAATAAATAATAATAAATTAAAATTGATTAGTAAAACTTTGATTTGTCATTAAATTTATCAATTTGATTCATGAGTTTTCAGCCAAACAAGTTGTCAGTGAAGCAAAACTATATAGGCTGATTCATAATCTGATAACTTAATCAATAATCAAGATGTAAATTTTTTAAAACATCTACAGTTTAAATTATCTAGTAAGAATCATTTGGAAAGGAATGGAATATAACTTGATATGGTTAATCTTTAGTCTCTACTTACACAATTATGATGCTGCTTAAATATGTGACAAATTTAGAGAAGAATGAATCCAGAGAGTATTCTCTTCATTGTATTTGGTGTTTATGAAACTGGCACATGTTTTTAAGGAAGAAGACGTGATTTTGCTCTATTTTTGAAACCAGATGCAAAACAATTTGAGGTTAAAATTGCACTGTGTTCCTTGGGTTTGGGGAGAATTCTTCTAGAGAAGTTTGCTTTTGAGAAGTTGGCTACGTGAACGTGTTTCCCCTTGTCCCACAGCAGCAGTTAAAAATCCATTCAGAGGTTTTAAGCAGAGTTAGCTTGATTGTAGGTCAGTACCCAGTGGATAAATCACAAAATTGCTTCAAATAATGTACGTGATTTGCTTTCTTCCTGCTGAGGAGAAGCTCTGAACTGAGAGAGCATGAAGTAAGAATTGTTTCCTCACCCCTAAGGTTAATGCCCTGTCACAGCTGAAGTCACTGTCAAGCAAACACAGAAAAGTAGCTTAAAATGCAACTGTTCTCATCAATCTGCCACAGGCAGCAGAAAACAAATGGTTGTGATTCCCATCTTTGCCAGTGGCAGGGCATTTGTTAAAGTACAATGATAAGAGAAAAGAAAGGAACAAGAAATCCCTTGGCAAAGAGCTTGAATGAAATATGCCACAAAAAGGACAGGGCTTTTCGAAGCAGTCTTTTGTAATCATTGAGGCATTTTAGGGTGGCAAAATGTAATTTTGTTTCAGTGTATGTGTTAGGAGTAAATGATCCCCTTTATAGTGTTAGACTGTTGACCCCCTACTGCAGGAATAATCTTTCTCAACCACCATTTTCATCATGCCATTCCTACTCAAGGGCCCTTAGGGAGAGCACCCTACGGTCTACCATATTAAATCCAAACTCTTCAACTTGGCTTGCCCAGAGGTCCTCCTTCAGCTGATCTTTGCTTCTGCTATACCAGCAAACAAGCCCTCTTAAGTCTCTTGAAATAGATTGGCTTCCTTTTCTCTGCATAATTTTTTTTATAGAAACTAACTATAAAATTCTCCTCCTTATTCTCCAGCCTTGAATGTGCTCCTTATTCACAAATGTATGCCCTCCCACATATAGCTTTATGCTATGCCCTCTGAATTCTTTAAGACTAGCTTTGAAATTGTATTCCTGTATTTAATTCCACTTTGCATAATTTTTAAGTATGCATTCTGCTATCACGAATTTCACTTCTATAAGTTTGTTGTCCAAACCAGAGTCAAAATGATGCAGAGCAGGTTCTTGGCTTCACTGAGATAGGAACTCAAAAACTAGCAATTGGTAATAGAAGGCAATTGTACTGAGGCGGTGGCAGGGTTACAGCTCCCTGACTGCTCCTGCAGAACAGGGCTACCCCACACATAGTATGCTGAGAGTAGCATCCCAGGTCAACTTTGTCAATATATTCATTTTTAATGGTAATACTAATGAAGAGGTGAGGTATTCAGAATTAGCTAGAAAATGAGAATAACTTCTGGGAGCTGCCATGACAATAGTAAACTGGTCATGGTGCTGGTGGGCCTGTATTATGGTCAGTGCTTTTGGTGCCTCTTCCCAGCTTCTGCCAGTCTTCAATATGATCGAGTCCCACCTGTCTCCTACCTCAAAAACATAGCAATGACAGTATTTTTTATGTTTGTTTTTCCAATGACTTGATAATCATGCATCCTTTTAATTATTCAATAAACGCTTATTACTTGACTATGTATTGAGTATTGCCAAATTCTGAGTCCAGAAATGGGCAACAAATGATTCCAATTTGGGGGAATATTTAAATTCTATTTGATTTCAATGAAGATCAAAGTACTGTGCATCCAGAAGAGGGTCAGGTAAGGCTTTCTGAAAGAAGCAGCCTCATTTCATGTGTGATTAAACTAGGGATAATCACAAGGAGTTTCCTCAAAGGAGGAAACAAGATTGAGAATCTCATTAATATAATGAAAAAATTTTATGGGAAGTTAGAATATAAATGTGATTCTTATAAACTTCACCTTTAACTCAATATTAGCACAATCTTTTTTTTCTGTCACAGGTAGGTATGCTGAATGAAAGTGTATTTCGAAAATTTGAATCCTATAAATAAATAGTATGATAGGCATTGAATGTTATAGAGTTATTTCAAATTTACCTGGTTAGTGGTCTCCAAAATTAAATAAATGCAATGACCTTCCCTGACCCACTCATATACCTTTTCCCTAAAATGTTTGCTAAACATTTTAGCAGCATTCTGGACTATTAATCACTTCATCATGAAATTCTTTCTTACACCAACTCACAATACTCCTGTACATCTCTTACCTTGCAGACAACTTAATGTCTTTTTCTCCCTTTTATTTCTTGTGAAAATAAGGAATTTGTTTTAATACTTACTGTATTTTTCTCTATGTGTTCTTACCCATTTATGGTCTGTGGAGAGGGGTATTTTTCCTTTTCCCAGCTCATACTCAAGAGAGGAAAAAATGTCTAACCATTGAGAATTTGAAACACTCATTGGGTCACCCCATGTGTAGCTTCCCTTTTGCACTGCCCACTGCCAGCCTTCTTGGAGTGAAAAGTGGTAAGCAGGGCCTAGACCTCCATGGCAGATGCCTATTCCTGCATGTTTCCATTTCTACCTCCTCTGAGAATATAAACAGGGGGATAAGTTTATCTAACATCCACTCTTCAGATTCAGCTACCTTGTTTCCCAATGCTTCTCTGACCTTTTAAATCTTATTCATTACCTGGATCCATGCTTGGTGCTGTAGCTGGAAGACCAAGGCTACGTTTCTTCAATGGAAGAAGCCTTCCCCTCTCTCTTTTCTCTTATTTTGTAGGGCAGACTCTCTAGGCTAGCTTAGAATCAGATTCCTATGATATAACACAACATTAGAACAGCTACTACTATTATGTTATTGAGAAATAAAGTATTTTAAAGTGAGAAAAATCTTACATTATAAAACTAAATTTTTGGCTGGGTGCGGTGGCTCATGCCTGTAATCCCAGCACTTTGGGAGGTCAAGGCAGGCAGATCACGAGGTAAGGAGATCAAGACCATCCTGGCCAACATGGTGAAACCCCATCTCTACTAAAAATACAAAAATAGTCAGGTATGGTGGCATGTGCCTATTGTCCCAGATACTCAGGAGGGTGAGTCAGGGGAATCACTTGAACCTGGGAGGCAGAGGTTGCAGTGAGCTGAGGTTGCGCCATGGCACTCCAGCCTGCCGACAGAGTGAGACTCCGTCTCAAAAAAAGAAAAAAAAAAATTAAAGTTTTAATATACAGACTTTTTAGTCTGTATGGATAGATAGACTTATTTATAACAACATAGTTTGATTTTTTTCCTTCTTTCTTTCATCATCTGCAGGCCATCTTCAAAAGTAGTTAAGATTCGTATTAGCTACAGCACTTAAATATGTGACATTTTTAGCTTAAATGTTCGTGTTGGGCATTTAAGTTGATGGCCTCATTATGGAAGCCGTATTAGTCAGAATTTTCCAGAGAAACAGAACATTTTGTGTGTGTGTGTGTGTGTGTCTATGTATACATATAGAAGGATAGAGATTTAGATATTGGCTCTTGTAATTATGGTGACTGACAAGTCCAAAATCTGCAGGGTGGATTGGTGTGGCTGACAACTCAGAAAAGAGCCAGTGTTGTCATTCAAGTCCAATGCAGTGACAGACTGCTTCTTTTTCAGGGGAGGTCAGTCTTTGTCCTATTTAGGCCCTCAACTGATTGAATGAGTTTCCACATTGTGGAAGACAATATGCTTTTTTCAAAGTTTACCAATCTAAATGTTAATCTCACCCCAAAAACACTCTCATAGAAACATCCAGAATGATGTTTGACCAAAATCTGACTACTATGACTCCACTAAGTTGAAATATGCAATTAACTATAACAGACATTAAAAGTTTTCTAATTTTCCTTATTTTAAACCTCATTAAAATTTAAGGAGGTAACTATGTCCAAAACTCATCTTTTGAATTCACGTTACTTGAACACCGATTCATGAATTAAAGCCCCCCAACCACTGCCACACCATTATAGTCACCATATACCCTAACACTGGCTCTATAGTATTCATTACTGTGTTCCTAATTATGGTTTATGAACAAATATACATTGAGTGCTTAGAAGGTGCCATGCACTGCTGCAGGTTCTGGCCATAAGAGCTGGGTTTTCCAGAACTTACATTCTACTGGGGACCATAGACATTAATAAATAAATAAGTGAACATAATATAAGGCAAAGTAACAATAACTAGTATAAGGAAAAATAAAGCAGCTTACTGGGAGAGAGCATAGCAGCAAGAATTATATTAAATAGTGTGGTCAGAGAAGCCTCTCTGTGGATCTGATGCTTCTGTTTCAGCAACAACCTTAAGTAGCATTGAGTCAAACTAGGCAGATATCTGCGGCGAATGTGTTCTATTGAGAAGAACTAGCAATTGACAAATCCTGAAGTCACACTGCCTTTTTGTAGTCACAGAACAGCAGAGGCCAATGTGGCCAGAGCAGAGTGAAAGATGAAGGTAAGAAATGAGGCCAAGAGGATCCAGGAGCAGGTTGTCACTGGAGCATTTCAAGGACCCAAGCTACATATTTAAGTACAATACTATAGTAATTTTATTAGAGAAAAAAGAGAAAAGGAATTTTGAAACTTAAAGGATACAATTTTCAAGTGTAAATGCCTATCTTGGTTGGCCAGATAAAATGCATAAGCTCATGTTGGTAGAAATGGGTGATCTGGAGAGTTAAGACCTTCTAAAAACTGAGCCTAAGCTAAGACTAGGTAAAATCATGCAGAAAATTCAGACTACAAGTTATGAATTTGCAACTTCTGATAAAATTGATTGCTGTATAGATCATTATGTGAATTGGGGAAGGAAGCGGGCATTTTAAAAATCTCTTTTCTATACTGAGTTCTACAGAAGAAGTTTTCACATACTATCTCATTAAATCCTCAAGATAAAATTATATCATAGGTACTTTTCAAAGAAGAACATAGCCAGGTCAGAGGCACTTTCTAACTAATCAGCAACAGCCATGGGGATAAATTGTAGCTCTTGATTGACACTTGGTTTACCACACAGTTAAGTCAATGAAATGTATGTTTAAATAAGACTCATCCAGTTTTGTCAGAGCCACTACAATTTGATAGATATCCTGTACCAGACTTATTGCATAGATTATTATGTATAGCTTTCAAAAATATTTTCCAAGAACTAGTAGAATACTATTGAGCTCCTCACATACATTAAGGTATAAAGTGATTGAGGATAAGAAGGTTATTTTGCAAAAAGGATGTCTTTCTTGTAAACTATACTGTAAGCTCCACTCCCAGAAGAAAAAAGGGTAGGGCCATTAGGCTATCACCAAAAGCCTATGAAGAAAGAATGGCTTTCTCTCAGAAGAAAGGATTAGCCCAAGAAACATTTGTCTCCTGAATCCACTTTGGAAAATCTCAAAAGCTAGAGATGCCTTAATTGATGGCAGGGTGAAGTAGAAGTTGCTGCTGCCATTATGTTGTGGAAAATAATGAGATCAATTGTAGCCACATGAATGAGCACAGTGACATAGGTTGTATTTGATCCTGTACAAAAGAGATGTGCAACTCAACATTGTAGAAAACTATTGACCATATAAACACTAAAAAATAAGCTGATGGAATATCTTTTTCATTAAAAGAAATGCAGGTGAGATGGCCCCTGCATTTCTTGAAGAACATGGAAAAGTTTTCCGTATGTGTCAGTTTAAATATTGTCCAGGCTAACAGAATGTGAAGCCAGCTTATGCCATTAGAGCCAAATAAGAACATAACTACTCCTCATAACTCCCCTCTTTTTATCCCCAATCAGGGAAAGGACAAATTTCCCCCGTGACAATAATGTTACTGTGTAGAACACACAACTAAATGTTATTTTCAACAATAACTTCAAAAACTTTTAGTAGGAATCAAATCATTTTTATCAAATTAGTATAATTTAACTCTTTCATAACTTGTCTTTGCCTAAAAGTAAAAATCTTCCCAAACTCTTGCACAGGCTTTCCCTAAGCCAGAAGTTGGCAAACATTTTCTCCAAAGGTCTAAATAGTAAATATTTTATACTTTGCATGCCAGGTGGTCTCTGTGACAACTATCCAATTCAGCCACTGTAGTGTGAAAGCTTCAATAGACAATACATAAATGAATGAGAGTGGTCATGTTTCAAAAATCCTTTATTTACAAAAACAAGCAGTAGGCTAGATTTGTTTTATGAGCCACAATTTGGAAATGCTTGCCCTAAGATAGAAGCAATCATACTCTTCAGTTTTAGTGTGTATTCTTCATATATTTGAAATAGTGAGGAGCCCAGTTGCTGAGTCAAAAAAGTTGTAGCTGCTTAGTTTAGCACTAATTACAACCTTAACATTACTTGGTTAAACTCTGATTTGTTTGTTCTATTATTTCAATGGTAATAGATAATTTGAAGGTAATTTATTTTGCCCTTTCCCTATTACATATTGTTTGACTGTATTGTTTCCTATGATTTCATTTGCATAACTTTTTTCTGCTAACTCAACTTTTTATTGTTCTCATTACCACTAAAGTAGATATCCATTTGAATCAATGCTATACTTCTAAATCAACATACCTTTAGATTTCTTACATGAGTTATACTGGTAGAATAGTTGATAGCCAAATATAATATCTCCAAGCATCTTTATGATTTGTTAAATAGATTAAGGGCTGAAAAGGGTCACTCAGTCCAGTAAAATTTTTTCATGCCTAGTGATGGGAAGTATTTACTTCTGGCTCTTTGTCACATTGGCCTGACTGTCTAAAATCAAGGAAACAAATAATAGTTATACTAGCGTTTTTTTTTTTTTTTAAATAAGCAAAAGAAACAGGTTTAATTCCTATCATTTGCAACATCGTCAATCTTAGTTTTATTAGTTTATTAGGTATTAGGTATAGGATCTAATTAGGCATTTGATTAACAGATATTGAAGGTGTTACTCAAGGTAGAATTATTTACTATACAACTTCATGGATATAAGAGTAAAATCATCTCAGAAATATGTCAAGCAGACAAAGGCAATTAACAAATCAATCATTAACAGAGCATTTAAGCAAGTTTTTGGAGAGGAAGATTATTTTCTCAGAAAGTAAATTTCTAACAGGCTAGTAACTTATCCTTTATTCTAGAGAGATCAAAATAGATAATAAAGAAAACAAAATGAATTAATAAATTGTTTATTTGTTTGTTTAAAGGGAGGAAACTACCAGCTTGGATTTGTTATTATTGTACTGTTATTAACATTTGTGTTACATAAAAATTTTAAAAATAATTGATAAAATTATTCAATACAAAATTAAAAGTTATAGATATCATAAAGAAAAAGAAACATTTGTGTTATAGTAAAATGCTTTTATTTTCTTATCATAAGTAAATGTTAGGTCTAAAGCCCACATTGTGAGAATTTTAAAAGAGAGGTGTTTTTCCACCAGTACTATGGCAGGCTACTTTTCTAAAAAATATTTTTTCCTTTATAAACTATTTAGAAATATAACAATCTGTCAGATACACAGTTGAGTTAATAGGAAAATAAGAGAAAAATTAAGGGTCCAAAATCAAAGAAGAGTCAGGAAACCAGAGAGATCATTTTGAACCAAACCTGCATCTTCTCCACAGGTCAGTACAAATCTTGGAAACCTAGAGCTTTTGCCTCTAAAGTTCACTCAGAGTCAAAATAAAAACAAAAAGAAAACAAACAAACAAAATAGCACTGCACCTATGCAAGGAGGATAAAACACTGAGGTCCCTCGGGTCCTTGAAAGACCAGAATCACAGTGAAATGGAAGATTGAGAAACAAATCTATTTATTGCCTTAAGAAGTTGACAAGGAAAAAGTATGTGTGATTTGCAACATGGAATAAAAAAAGAATTTCTGTGAATTAAAACCCAAAGTAATATTTTGATGCAAACTTGAAGCTTGAATTTATATTACCTACAAAGTACATAAAATTACAAAAATAAATAAATTATAGTGGTTACAATTTAGTAGACCCCAGGCATGTGGCAGAAGTAAAAGTAAATCTTTTCTCAAGGGATATACCTACATGCCAGGTCTCAAAGAATTTACACAAAGTCCAATGAAACATGGATTTACCACCCAAAATTACAGAGAACATAAAGAAACAGCCACTATGAAAGGAGTCATCAGAAATATCAGACAGTATAATTAAACCTGCAAAAAATATCACATAATTGAGAATATCAGAAAAAATGTTAAACATAAATTTATACATAAAAAAGAAGAAACTATAAATGTAAGCAGATGGATCTGAAAAGAACAAAAGAGAATTTGTAGTAATAAAATTTGTAATTTTGGAAATTAAAACTTAATGAATAAATAAAATGTGTGTGACCCAGCTGAAGATAAAATTAGTGAACTGGAAAATTAAAATGAAGAAATTACATAGGACATAACAAAGCAAAGCAAACAAAAAAAAAAAAAGAAAGAAAGAAAAAAAGAATTTCACCTATTATGAACATGTATTCCTCTCAAATACACTTGGAACAATGCAAAATATTCTCTAAGAAGAATGTAATAATTTAGAAAATAATAAAAGCAATTTTAAAAGAACATCTGAAAATTTAAAAATACACTCTAAAGTCTTACAACAGAAAATATTCTGAACTATACAATTATTTATAGCAAACCTATAAAAATAAATAAAGTGAAAAAAAAAATAAAACACACACCTTAACCACTTTCATTGAATAAAATTGTGAGACAAGCATTAAACCAAAGCACTTAGAAACAGGCCAAGTTTAGGGGCACACACCTGCAATCCCAGCATTTTGGGAAGCCAAGGTGGGAGGATCACTTGAGGTCATGAGCTGGGAACCAAACTGGTCAACATGGTGAGACCCTGTCTCTATAAAAAAAATTAAAACTTTAAGAAAGTAGTCACATGGTGTGTTAAACCTATAGTCTTAGGTGTGGAGGGGGCTGTTGTGGGAGGAACCCTTGACTACAAGATTCAAGGTTGCAGTGAGCTATGAAATAAATTCAAATAAAATAGAAGAACTGAAAAAATGAAGATAAAAGCAGATATTAGAAATTAATAAAGCCATAACTTTCTTTTTTTTTAATGAAAAGACTATCATAATAAATGAATTTTGACAACAGTGATCAAGGAAAAAAATAGACATGAGTAAATAATGCTAAAAAAGGAAAAGGAAAATATAATAGGCTAGCTTCTTACCTTGCACTACACAGATACACACAGGTGCACATGTATCAAAATTATAAACTGATTAAAATATGAATAAAAATGAAATTTACAGAAAACTTGTGTAACGTCTTTTGTTAGGAAAAGATTTCTTAAGACAGAAAAACCAGTAACCACGAAAGAAAAGGTAAATTTTGCTGCATTAGGATTAAAAATTTCTATTTATAAAATGTGACCATTACAAGATAAACAGAGAAAAAAGATGTTGCAACAGATCCTGCATTGAATTTTACATTCCAGGTAAGTTGGATGATGGTCACTGTAACGGACAAAGGTTCAGTGCATAGACTTTATAAACACTGTCTCCAAATTAATAAGAAAAATAAAAAATACAGTGGAATTTGAGCAAAAGGTGAAAGACATTGCCCCCAAGCCCAAAACAAGAAAATAAAATTTAATTAATAACAAAGAAAATCCAAGTTAAATCCACAATAATATATAATTTTACACTGAATTTGTTGAAGAAAAGTTTCATGATTCAAAAGGATGAATAAATTAAAACTACATTGCTGTCAGGAATGTATTTGGTATATCCTGCTTAGAGAGAAAACTGCCTACTGTCTGGTAAATAAAAAGTGCACATGGCCTGCGAAATCACACTTTTAGGTTCTAATCCAGAGAAACTCTTTAACAAGGTGACATGCATCATTGCAATTTTATAATAGCCTTTATAAATTATACCATATTTGGCCAGGCATCATGGCTCATGCCTATAATCCCAGCACATTGGGCGGCCTAGGTGAGAGGATTGCTTTAGCACAGGAGATTGAGACCAGCCTGGGCAACAGAGTAAGACCTTGTCTCTATGAAAAAATGAAAAAATAAGGTGGGAGGATTAGGCTGCAATGAGCCATGATTGTCACCTGGGTGACAGAGCAAGACCCTCCCTCAAAAAAAAATAGTATAACATATTTACATAATAAAATACCATATAAGAATGCAACTAAATGACCTACAGTCATTGATGAATTTCACAAATAATATTAAACATTATTGCTTAGGGATAGTAATAAAGTACCAAAGAATTACAGATAAAAAGTTAGAGGGGTGCTTTCTTCTGTGGAATAAAGTATCAAATAAGAGTATTACACAGGGACCATTAAATCTGTAAATTGCCTGATGTATTCACTATATTATTTATATATTTCCCATTGTCTAAAAATTTTTCAATAATATATACAAAAGAAATACAAAAGATCGATCTACTACATATTTTAATCTCTTTTTCACTAGTATTATATGGCCTATCAGTATACCATCATCTTTTTTCATCTCCAGAAAAATCTTGGCCGATTACCTTCTGGAGTAACTACTCCACTATATGGATGTTTTGTCTATATAGTTCTATTTTTACTATCTTATTTTTAAATTGTTCCAGAATCACTATGATTCTTGAGCAAATAGTGTAAAAGAAAAAATGTGATGTTAGCTATACAATAAATACAAAGAGCACTGTTACTATCTTTCAATTCTTTTAATAAGTTTCAGAGAGCATTTGGTATCAAGAATAGTTTGGACTTTCAGCTCTACAAGCAGTTTGGCTTTTTAGAGAAATTCTTAAAATTCCAAAAGCAATAAGGTCCAAAAAAAAAGATTTAGTAGAGTCCAATTCAATCATTCACTATCATTAGGTGAATTACAAAATGTATGCATAGCACATCCTGCCTCCATTTAATTAAAGGTTGTAAGTATATTCAGTGATATAAGCAAGAAATGAAACTTGGTTGCTGCAGGAATTTAGGAGATGTGATATAATTTTCTTTGAAAATATATATAGAGAGAATACAAGCAACTACAAACCATGAAGGTAAGAATAAGACATGTGTAGGCTAAACTGAGGAATTTAGCACTAAAAAGGCACTAAATGTTGCCACCTAGGTGAATGATAATTACAAAAAGCTAGAAAGAATAAACCTTAAACAAGTATTTTTGATAAAATAGAGGTGTCACTAAAATTGTAGTAACGAAGAGGTTATCTGCAGTATATGACTCTTAGGAGATGATAAAACCATTTATTTGAAGCACAACATTCAAAGGAATTATGAGATTTTTGTACAATAAGATTACATTTGAGTTAAATCCTAAATGAAATGAATGAGGTAAGGAAATGAGCCTAAGCAAAGAATATCTTAGACAAAGGAAATAATACAAAGTCTGAGCCAGAAGCACTCCTGGTATGGGTATTTACTACACACAATAACATTTTAAAGGCTCTGATAAGTCCATCTTTCAATAATCATTTTAAAATGTGCTTATCTCAATTACTCTAATTTGTTGATTCCAAACTGTGTTTGTTATTTTAGAGTTGTTTTTCCTTAATCACCTGTTGTGTTATGCTAGGCATTTCAGGTAAGTGTCTCAATCGTTTTGCAAGGTTTTTTTTTTTAATTTTTTATTTTTTTTTCTTTTTCTTGGTAAAGTGAAATATAAATGCAAGTAAAATACCAATGCCTAGTGTATTCCCTGGATCATTGTAGTGAATTCGTGTAAAGTACATAAAATGCCAGATGTTATGATAGTTTCATTAGACTCGGGGGTACATTTTTTTTAAATTTCCACTGGTATTGCCATTACACTACTTAAATCAACCTTAACTGGGCTCAGATTACCTCAAACCAAATTGGTTTCTGTCTTCTGCCCCTCTGGCTCCAACATTTAAAAATCTCTGCCAAAGTAATTTTATAGATTTCATCTTGTTTCACTTTTGGTCAAAAATTGCTTCTGCATTGGATACATAATAAAGTTGAAATTTTGTTATCTAATATTCAAAGTTCTTTTTCTAATTGGACTTCAATCCACTTTCCAAAATTACTATCTCCCACATTAGCCCCACTTGAAATTTTCTACACATTTCCTGTTATCAGTGTTCTGCACCACCTAAAATAATATTCCCCTTCCCCAATATAAATTTAATCCATGGTATTTATAGTTCAAAGCCCATTTCAAAGCCTATGATCTATAAGGGCATTTCAGCACCACCGAATCTCACAATTGTCTCCCTTCCCAAATTCAATGACATTAGTTGTCTATACCACTAATGTAAGACATCAGATGGATAATTTGTTTTTTTTTTAATAATTATCCTAGTTATGGAGATGAATACATACAAGTCATAATTATAGAATCATGGGCTTCTGAAAGGCAAGAATGTTTTATTTCTTTTATCTGTTAGCACCAGTAGTTATCAGCTCATAATACCCAACAAATATAGGTACAGAAATTGATAAAATGCCTCAATATAAATACACTGAAACTCACAAAGTTCTCCTTCACCAAAAATCCACGTTATAAGTTTGCTTCGACTAAAATATTAAGTGAATGCTTTGCAAATTTGACTGTATCCAGGTTTATAACAGAAGGCAAGATTGAATAATGCTTGATGCAGAATCTAAACTTCTCATTTCTCATTATGTTTACTTCTAAGAATATAGCATAAAGGGAACATTTTTTGTTTGAAGTGTACTACAGCTGTGCTGTGAAGAGAATTCTTTATAAAGACTGTAACTTCTTACAACTTTGGTTTAAAATGTAAGATAGGAAAATGTTGGATAGTTGATGCCATGCTTAATATATTTCTATTGCAGTATCCTTTAAAAGCAAAAAAAAAAAATGCATTTACAAGACAGTTTTCCTCTGTAAAAGTCCTTATTCATATGATACAAGCACTCTGTTCTGTGCTGAAACTCTTCAGAGGGGTAGCATCAAAGTTCTTGGGGAAGGATTGTATATGTGGGTCCCTTCCCTAGAAGAATGGTTGCTGATATGGCTACTACTTCTATATTTTAAGTTTTTAAATTTGCTTTTTTTACACTGTAACATTGATGCTACTTGTTTTAAGTCTGGTGCTTTGCCCAGTTTGTTAATTTTAATAAATACTTTGTGAGTTTCATTAAAATGAAAAAAATTATATAAAGACAATTAATGATTTTGCTAATATAATTGTGTTTATTCTATTGACATTGTTAGTCAATGTTTGGCTTTTTCTACAATACTTTCCTATTTTCTCCTCTTATTTCCCACATACTTTATAAAATGTGCTTTGTATATATTCTCTCTTTCCCTACACATACATATGTATAGTAGATATATATGTATATAAACATACATACCTATGTATATACATAGGTGTGTGTATATATATATATTTGCACATACACACATACCACGATGCAAATTATCTCCACGTGTAGCATATATCTAATTTTAAATACATATGACACAGTGTTAGTTTAGCAACATAAAGCCACATTTACCACTATTGCATATGCTATCACCAGTTCTCATTTCTGATCATTAAATAAACTGAGGGATAAAACCTGGCCCACCAGCTGTATGTAGAGGTACAATTAAATTGGAACACAGCCACACCGATTAGTTTATACATTGTTCATGGCACTTCACTGCTGAAAGCCCAAATTGATTAATTGCATCATGGAGCAGATAGCACCACAAAACCTACAATATTTATCATGACCCTTTACCTTAAAAGTTGCTGACACTTGATTCAAAATAAGAAACAAACATGTTATTGGTTTGCCTATTTCTTGAGACTCAGGTGTCGCAGATCCATTGATAGTCTTCTCGATGTCACCCTTTATTCAGTTGTAATGGCAGTCTGACGCAATCATTCAACAGAATATTATTTGTCACCCATTCTTTTGTTGTCTGAGGCATTCAGTTTGTGATTATCTCCTCTTGAAAATGTGAAAAACATTATAAGGAGATCTCACAAGGTGTAGAAGTTGAGCATAATTCAGAATTACTTTCTTTTAAAGTTCCTTTGATTATGCAAGGCCTAATTAGCAGGCTAAATCATAACATGAAGAATGTGTTTGCTTTGCAAAATCAAATCAATTGCACAATTTATGTTCCCTGCAGCTGCTACTTCCCATTTTTATAGAAGCAGATCCATTCCAGCTGTGGTTATGAGCAGCTCTTCCTTCTACTCTTTGACAGCTGAGATGTTTCAAACTCATCAATACAGATACCAAGATGCCAACAATCAAAGCTAGTAAGCAAATTTCTTTTAAAGAAATCAGTGTTTTGAAATTGAAAAATGACTAAAACTTAATATATTATGTGTTTAGCAAGCCTGAGGAAATAGAACAATTCATAGTATTAGATATTAATGTATCAATTTCAAGGTTAATTTCATTAATGTGGGGATTTAATCATATTAATATTTTTATGCATCTCAAACCTGACACATTAAATTTGTGATTTATGATAAATTCTAAAAATTAACATTGAATATTATTTTTCTATCCTATAACCATAAGCAACTAAACAGAGGATATACCTCATTTTATAGAGACAATCAGTTTTTTTGTTAGCAAGAAACAAACTCAATTGCTAATTCTCAGTAAATTTTGTTGACTGTCATTTCCAAGCATTTACATCTGTGCAAAGTCTATTGTGTGGGTTTTGCCCAATCTTATCAATGGGTATTTTGCTTAATACATCTCTGGCAAATTGTTATGTTCTGCTTTTTAATTCTATCAACCTTTTTTTGGTATTATGATGGCATTAAAACCAGGGTAGCACAAACAGCAATATTAAACAATTCTGGAATTGTAAGAATATGAGTTATTTCTAAGCAAAAGCATTACATTAGAATTGCATGCAGTGAATGCAAATGAAATCACATAATTGCTTAGATAATAAGTATAATGTATCCCTATTCACAGACCACTCATTCTCTTTAACTTTTCCTGTGTTAGGAAGTTAGATGGAAGCTGAGAGTTTAGCCAAAATTATATTTCACACTTTAGCATAAGCATATTGTCACTGTACATTTGCTAATTTTCATTTCATTTTTCTAAATTTCTAAAGAGAACATATAATAGTATGCAAGATTATTTGAAAGTCTAATAGAGTTGGAGCTCATGCATTAACCTAAAATTTTTATTTGTGCAAGGAGCAATTATATTTGAACCACTATATTTATTAAAAATTTAATTCAAGAAAGAATACTCATATGACATGTCTTATAATATCATCAGCACAAGTTAAGAAAAAGTTCCTGAGCTCCTCTCAGCACCTGAATAGTGCAAGAAGAGTTGTATATATGATTAAGAGAACCATTTGATGGGGGTAAATAGGAGTAGGGAAAATTCCATTGTATTGATTCACCATTGCTAAAACATATTCCTCAAAATAGCAGTAGCTAGTGTCCCATTATAAAAATATTTTTAGAATAGCTTCCATAATTTAATAATTTTAGAAAATATTACATAGTGTTTCCCTTTGATATTAAGTGTTCATTTGTATATTAAAAGCTCTGACAAATCCTAACACAGAAATCCTACATTTGTTTTGTTTTGATTTGTTTTGCTTTATTTTATCTTTCATTCTCCAATGCCAGTTGATAATAAAACATTTTCTTTAAGTAGCAACTATTGACATGCTTTGGGAAAAATATGTTCCAGAAAACACTTTGTGAAAGATATAAATAGGTCTTTGAAAAAAAAAGATGAAAACCCACATGGAGATGAGGTATACAGTTCTTATGGCATACTGGCCAATCTCTCACAGATGCCTTTTTAGGGAGATGACAATTCTAGGTTCACCTAGGTATTCTTTGCTCAGAGATGACCTATGCAAAAGAAAACCCTCAGAAAAGCACTGGAAGCACAATGACTCTGTCACTTCTTAGAAGAATCTTCTACAACCATCAGACACGTTTCAAGGAATTCTCCATTGTTCTCTATAATACTTTCTGGGAATTTCTATCCACTAAGAACAATAGGCTTCCTACAAACCACATCCCTTATCAAAACATAGCCAAGGACCAATCATACCATTTAACAGTGAACCAGAACAGTTGATAAAACACATTTCTTCCCCAACTAGTGGCCTTTGGCCTTTTGGTAATTAAACAAACATTTGTGGAGTCTTTACCATATATATATTTATTCCTGTGTTAAGGTTGGATATAGAAAAATTACACAGGAAAGGCTCTAAAGGAGTAACAACCACAACAAAGTATGATAAACGCTTTACAATAGCATAATTAAAGCATAATCAGAACACCAGGGTGTTGGGAAGATTACATTCTGCTTGTGAAAGACAGATGTAGAAGATGAACAAAATTTCATAGAGTAGGTTACATTTAGGCTGGGGATCAGAAATAATTTACCCCATGAAAAAGAACTTGGAGAGCTGCTACCTAGTACTGCACAGAGCCACACTATTAAGTTGGGCCACAAATTGTCAGGAACAACTCTATCAGGATTGGCACTGTATTACCTATACCAAGCAATGGTCTTGAGTAGTAATGGCTCCCGAGATGCTCATTCAACAAACGTATTTGAAAATTTCCTATATGTAAGTCATATATGCAAATGAATCCAAATACTTACACATTACAAGTAAAGCTCCCTGGTTAATCTCTAGTTCGCTCACTCCTAGAGATATTTTCTCAGTGTGTTCTGTGGATTTTGTACATTTTCTGTTGTTTCTAGATCCCTTTATTTAGAGATAGATATGGGATAGGTAAATGAAGAAAACTTATATACGCCATTGGCTCCTTTTTTAGGAAATTTGCACATGGGTGCTGAGATGGCAATAATGCATTTCATTCTCCAATTCTTTCATAAGTAAAACCTTGATACTTACTAAAGAATTTTACTTTTTCATAAGTAAAACCTTGATAGGAAAATGCAACTCCACAAGTGAGCTGTACATATTTAAGTAGAGTGATATAAAAGTTGAGCATTTATCTTTAAATTCAGTAATATGTAAGTGTATGTGTGAATAAATCTAGAAAAAAAATTAAAAATACCCATATACACAAGCATACATAAACACACACAACCATTATTAGGATGAATACTTTGTTTCCCTTCAAAGCACAGTTCAAAAACAATTTATTTAGGTTAGGGGGTTCATCTTTGTAAAATTTCAACTTATAAACAATGTCTCACCTATCCCTTGATCCTTAGCATAATAAACTAGCCCTGCTGCACAGTTAAAACATGGTATCTGTGTTGACGGACACTTTGCTTTCACACGTTGCAGAAACACTGTGTAGTATGGTACAGTGCATACTATCAGGGAACAGAAACATTCTGCACAGATGTTAACAAGTGTAGAAGTCATATACCATCCCACACCAAGTTCTTAGCAGTAAATGTGTGGCTGCCTTCTAGGCTGGCTGGTCTGCCTCATTCCACATACACATACTATAATCCTCTCTCTGGTACTCTCTGGAAATTTCCACACACACCTCTATTCAGCCAAATACCAGAGATAATTTCTGAACTTTTCTGACCTTCTAAAATTTTTATTATTATTATACCTTAAGTTCTGGAGTACATGTGCAGAATGTGCAGGTTTGTTACATAGGTATGTACGTGTCATGGTGGTTTGCTGCACCCGTCACATTGTCATCTACATTAGATATTTCTCCTAATGCTATCCCTCCCCATCCCCTTTTTATATTTTTTAAAGAAAAAAAATACAATTTCTTAATAATCATCTACTAATTAATAAAGGGGCTGAATGTACCAGTAGCATTCAAAAACAACTACCCTACTAAGAGGAGAGTACCTGCTACATCTTGATTCATTTTGCTTATACTTGAAGATTACTGTATTCAAGTGGGAAAAGTAAAATGAAACAATAATTGATTACCAGACGGCATCATTGAAATTATAGAAAAGGAATCTTAAAACTTTGCATGATACTGTATACTGACTGGAATGAAGGTATCAATACTCCTATGGTATTCCACGTTTGTTCAAAAGTTACTGTTCATTACTAGAATGTAAAGATAGTTGCACCTGACCAATTGAAGACAGCTTTTCTGGAACTAAAATCTTTATCATTTCAAAAAGTCTCCTTCCTTATTTTTGTGTTCTTTACATAATATACTTTCGTGAATTAATTTGTAATACAAAGTGGTGACCATCTTCTCTAGCTCCTTTTCATCAGATTCTTTCAGACAGGATTCTTGTAAGATGCAAGAACTCATCCTGAACACCTGAGATACAGCTCCAGAGCAGCTGTTGTTTGTTAAACTTACTCTTGTTTTCTGATTATTACATTTCAAAATTAATAGTAGCCTATCATATTTCTGATCATGATTCTAGTAAGCCTTCACAAAACACAATTATAGGTTTCCATTTTCATGAGCTGCTAATTTATCTATTCTAGTACTCACTGTGGTCATAACCAGGGTCATTGAAGAATGGTCCATAACACTTACCTGCATAGTATTAGGTGCTTAGGAGAAAATGACTACATATTGTGAAATTCATAACAGCAAAGAAGACAGAAACATGTCTTAGAATTTATAAAATAGGTTGACAAAGATTGTCATATTCCTTCCTCCTGAAAAACTTTGAAAGGAAATAAGTTTAAGAAGTATCAGTTGATCAAAAAAATAAAACTTTGATTCTATAAAATATTCTTATTAAGGAAGAATTAAGTTTTACCCAAACAAACTAAAATGAAATTTTAATTAAGATTCTCAGATTTGCACATGCTATTTACAAACAAGTTACTGCATGTAGAATATAGTTAGAACCTGTGGTGGTCTAATCTTTGGAGTCTGGGTTTGAAATTCTCTCTTCTCCCCAAGTCTTTGACCTTGAGTAAGTTACTTAGGCACTTGAAGCATCTATGTCTTCCTCTATAAGTGGGAATAACAAAATTACCTATCTCAAGGGTTTTTGATTATTAGATTGAATAGTATTATAAAGCAATTAGCTCAATGCCTGCTTTGTAATAAATATTTTATACTGGTAGTCATAAAGAAGTAGGAGAAGTCTTGAAGAAGAATAAATACAAAAATAAACAAAAATAAGATAAGAAACATCGAGGCATCAAAGATGGTGAGACTTTGAAAATATTCTACAGAAAATACAAGGCCAATAACTTCATTCATGTTTTAGGGTCAAGACTCTACTGACCACTGATTTAATATTGCAAGTATCCCTCTTTCACCTTTAAACTTTCTATTCCACTTCCCTTCTTAAACTTATCCATCTATCAATACTAGACCCGTTCCTGCCTCACAATAGGTGCTAACATTTGTTGACTAACAAAATGAATAAATGAATCAAATGAATGATTAAGTGGAACAAAGATGAAATAAACTCGTTGGCTAGGGTAGGTGCTATAAAGTTAACTGATAACAGAAAGCATATTTACATTTATCTTTTTCCATAACAAAGAATGTTTTCAAAATAAAAAGGAAAAACCAAGTATTGAAAAGGAGATGAATCTTTGCACAAATGAGGATAGACCAATCTGTGCTGGAGTGAAAATAAAGGCTTCAATTTTATAGTCCAAAGTGAGCCTGAGACTCCTTGGCAGGAGGCATGGCTTCATGGGCTCTATTTTGTGTTGCTGGTGTCTTAACCACAGGGCGACCAAGTTCACTATGAAAGGGAAGAGTAGAGAATTGCACAAAGATTTTATGCCCAGAGTCATATTTCTCTCTCTCTCCCCCCCACACACACAGATCACAGGTAATGTCTCACCAGTTACTGGCTTTTAAAACATAGTAACATGGTTCATATGATGCAATCACATAACTGCATGGAAGGCTGGGAAATGGTCCTCTAATATGCTCAGGAATAGGAAATGGTTTGGTGAAAACTCCAGACTGTCTCTGACACAATGCTCAAAATACATAGTCATTTTAAGTGAACATGAGTTCCAACCCCAAGTTAACGATCAGTATGGAAGGAATCTGAATGTTTAATTGCAGAATCACTAACGGTAATCATATTTAAATTTTGGTAAATAGAATTAATATCAAAAAATTAAGGTGGAAATGTTTCCTCAAATTTTGTTTTTACCAGGGTGAAAAAGAAGCTCTAAAAGATTTCAAACTGAGCAACATGTAAGTTATCTGTACAACTCTAGAAAAGATGAAGAATCAGATGGTTTATGAACCTCCCAAACAGAAGTAAAGAGAGCTAGGAGTTAATGTGGGTTCACTAAGAAATCACCAAGTTGGCAAAATTATCAAATTAGTTCATGACCAAAGATGGCCAAGACAGACAACAATGGAGTGAATAAAAAGGTAAAGCTTTATACTCTTTGAATTTGCTGAAACAGGGAGACAAAACTATTATCCGGTGTGAAAAGACAACAAGCATTAGGGCTGGGCTTGGTCATGCCTGTAATCCCGACACTTTGGGAGGCCGAGGTGGGTGGATCACTTGATGTCAGGAGTTCTGGATCAGCCTGGCCAACATGGTGAAACCCCGTCTTTACCAAAAATTACAAAAAATTAATCAGGCATGGTGGCATGCAGCTACAATCCAAGCTACTCAGGGTGGGGAGGGGTGCTGAAGGAGGAGAATCACTTGAACCCAGGAGGCAGAAGTTACAGTGAGCAGAGATTGCACGGCTGGACACCAGCCTGGGTGACTGAGTAGGACCCTGCCACACAGACAAAAAAAGAAAACAGAAAACAGGTATTCATAAACTGTCAACTCAATGTAAATCAACAATGTGAAAAATATGATAAAGTGATTAATCTGGGGCCAGGTGCAGTGGCTCACACCTATAATCCCAGCACTTTGGGAGGTGGAGTCGGGAGAATCACTTGAGGTCAGGAGTTCAAACCAGCCTGGCCAACATGGTAAACTCCCATCTCTACTAAAAGCACAGAAATGAGCCAGGTGTGATAGTGAAGGCTGAGGCAGGAGAATCGCTTGAACCCGAGAGGTGGAGGTTGCAATGAGCTGAGATCACCCCCACTGCACTTCAGCCTGGGCAACAGAGCAAGGCTCCATCTCAAAAAAAAAAAAAAAAAAAAAAAAAAAAAAAAAAAAAAAAAAAAAAAGAAGAAAAAGACTACTATATAGTGGTAAAATAACATTGTGTTCAATATAAATAGTTTATTAGCTCTACAAAAACACTGCAAGCCCTGTCATGTCAAAATGTTATTCCATTTAATTTTTCCAAATAGCTGAATTTATTATTTTTCTGTTAAAACCTTTCCTGTGTAATCACAAGCCTGATTAATGATCTCACTATCCTACAACTGGAAACATGGGAATTGTTCTCCATTCATTCCCATTTCACCTTTGTATTTATGGGTCACCATGTCCTTTGATTACATTTCCTGTCTCTTGCCCTCCTTGCTTTATTTTCTTCTGTAATATCATGGTAGTCTGTTAAGTAGGCTTATTACTTCCAATGCCAACTCTCTACAATTTAATCTCCACACTGCTGGCAGTAATATTTCTAAAACATGATCTGACTAGGTTAGTCCCTAACTTTAAGTACTTCGCTTGCTCTCCATTCTCTGTAGAATCCATTCTTAATTCCTCAAAAAGACATGCAAATTATTGCACAGTATAGTATTATTCAAGCAGTAGATTATTAGTATCTACTCACAGTGAACTATCAATTAGTGGCTGTAAACTAGATTTACTCTTTTACGACGAACATTTAAAAAATAGAATATAGTGGAATAGAATTATCCAAATGCATGACACATAAGGGCAACTATAATTTTGTGAAACTTGACACACACGCACACACACACACACACCCATACATAGATAATGCATATACTAATTCATGACATAAAATACATTTCTTACTGTAGATTGAGATTTCTTAAAAATTGCTTTGAGAGATGCTTGCAGAGTGATTAAGAGGAAGATGACCAGGGCTCAAAAGTTAATTCTGCAACTTGCCAGTTTTGTAACTTTTGGTAAATTATTTAACATCTCTCTGATTCAGTTCCCTCATTTTTAATGACACTAAATAATATCTGGGGGATGATCCAAGATGGCCATTTAGGAACAGCTCAGGATTGCAGCTCCCAGTGAAAGCGCAGAGGGTGAGTGGACACTGCATTTTTATTGCCCACAGACTAGGCAATTCCCAGGTGGAGGAGCTCCACAGGTTGCCAGCGCAGCAGTTTCGGCCAGAGCCGCTGTGCCAGCCGGCGCCGCTGCTTTGCCCCGCATGGCTGCTTTGTCAGCACCCCGGAGCAGCGGTTCTCCCTACAAAATACACTGGTCTGGGTGCCCTTTTGGCTGGTGATTGGAGCCACGGGAAGTGGCCCATTCATCTGATTAAAAAGGGGACTGAGCAGGGAACCAGGACAGTAGATTCCAGGGCAAAAAAAATTCCACAAATCTCAGTGCCGCTCTTTAAGCCAGAGCAGTGAGTTGCTGAATGGGAAAAAACACAGTCCCCGGCGTCTCTTCAACAGGCGACTGGAACACCAACTTAAAAAAAAAAAAAGGCTCTGAGGCAGGGAGCCAGGCGATCAGGTTCGGCTGGTCCCACCTCCACAAAAGAACAGCAATCAGAAACTCTCTGGATTGAGAGTTTCACAGCAAGCGCAGCTCAACCTGGGATGGTTCAGCTCTGTGGGGTAGGGGCGTCTGCCATTACCAAGGCAGCCCATCACTAGGGAGGTACTCAGCCAATGCTGAGGCAGCCCGCGGTTGCCAAGGCAACCTGCCATTGCTGAGGCAGCCAGCTGTTGCCAAGGCAGCCCACCGCTACAGTGAGACTCCTCCCTAACAGAGGCAGGCCACCAGTTCTAACGACACCCATATAAACAGGACTGCAGGGAAGTTCACTCTGCAGCTGGGCAGAGCCCTCAGCAGCTCAGCAAAGCCTCTACAGGCAGACAGTGACTAGGCTGCCTCCTTGCTGGGCAGGGCAGCTCTGAAGGAAAAAAAAAGAAGGCAGCAGCATGACAGAAACTCATACATAAAGCCCTAAATCTCTGGGACAGAGGAACTGGGAACAAAAAGCGGTTTATGAGTTCTGCTGCAACAGACCTAAACATACCTGCCCAGCAGCTCTGAATAAACAACAGAGACCACAGCTCAGCATTTGAGCTCCTATAAAGAAGAGACCGTCTCCTAAAGCAGCTCCCTGACCCCTGTATATCCAAAGAGTCACCTCATAAAAGAGAGATCAGATTGAAACTTGGCGGGTATCCTTCTGGGACAAAGATAGCAGAAGAAGAAAACTGGTAACAACCCTTACTGTTCAGCAGCTGCTGCAGGTGATCCTCAGGCAAGCAGGGCCTGTAGAGGACCTCAGCAGACCTACAGCAGAGGGGCCAGACTGTCAGAAGGAAAACCAAGAAACAGAAATGACCTCATCATCAACAAACAGAACGTCCACTCAGAGACCCAATCGAAAGCCAGCAACTACAAAGTCGACAGGTGGATAAATCCTTAAAGATGGGAAGAAACCAGTGCAAAAAGGATGAAAACACCCGAAACCAGAACACCTCTCCTCCTAAAAGGGATCACAACTCCTCACCAGCAAGGGAACAAGTTGGAGGGAGAACGAGTATGATGAAATGACAGAATCAGACTTCAGAAGGTGGGTAGTAAGAAACTTCTGTGAACTTAAAGAACATGTTCTAACCAAATGCAAAGAAACTAAGAACCTTGAAAAAAGATTTGACGAAATGCTAACGAGAATGGACAAAATAGAAAGCCATATAAATGAATTGATGGAGCTGAAAAACACAACACGAAAACTTTGCGAAGCATGCACAAGTATCAACAGTCGAATTGACCAAGCAGAAGAAAGGATATCAGAGGTCGAAGATCAACTCAATGAAATAAAATGGGAAGGCAAGAATAGAGAAAAAAGGGTAAAAAGGAATGAACAAAATCTCCAATAAAGTCGGGCTATGTGAAAAGACCTAATCTACGTTTGATAGGCGTACCTGAAACGACGAAGAGAATGAATCCAAGCTGGAAAATACTCTGCGGGATATTATCCAGGAAAACTTCCCCAACCTAGCAAGGCAGGCAAATATTCAAGTCCAGGAAATACAGAGAACACCACAAAGATATTCGTCAAGAAGAGCAACCCCAAGGCACATAACCGTCAGATTCACCAGGGTTGAAATGAAGGAGAAAATACTAAGGGCAGCCAGAGAGAAAGGTCGGGTTACTCACAAAGGGAAGCCCATCAGACTCACAGCAGATCTCTCAGCAGAAACCCTACAAGCCAGAAGAGAGTGGGGGCCAATATTCAACATCCTTAAAGAAAAGAACTTTCAACCCAGAATCTCCTATCCAGCCAAACTAAACTTCATAAGTGAAGGAAAAATAAAATCCTTTGTGAACATGCAAGTACTCAGAGATTTTGTCACCACCAGGCCAGGTTTACAAGAGCTCCTGAAAGAGGCTCTACACTTATAAAGGAACAACTAGTACCAGCCACTCCAAAAACATGCCAAATGGTACAGAGAATCAACACAATGAAGAATCTGCATCAACCAATGGGCAAAACAGCCAGCTAGCACCAAAATGGCAGTATCAAATTCACACATAACAATATCAACCCTAAATGTAAGTGGACTAAATGCTCCAATCAAAAGATACAGACTGGCAAATTGGATAAAAAGCCAAAACCCATCTGTGTGCTGTATCCAGGAAACCCATCTCACATGCAAGGATACACAAAGGCTCAAAATAAAGGGATGGAGGAAGATTTACCAAGCAAAGGGAGAGCAAAAAAAAAAAAAAAAAAGTAGGAGTTGCAATTCTCATCTCTGATAAATTAGACTTTAAAGCAACAAAGATCAAAAGAGACAAAGAAGGACATTACATAATGGTAAAAGGATCAATGCAACAAGAAGAGCTAACGATCCTAAATATATACACACCCAATACAGGAGCACCCAGATATATAAGGCAAGTTCTTAATGACTTACAAGGAGACTTAGACTCCCACACAATTATAGTGGGAGACTTTAACACCCCATTGTCAATATTAGACAGATCAACCAGACAGAAAATTAACAAGGATATCCAGGACTTGAACTCAGACCTGGACCAAGCAAACCTAATAGACATTTACAGAACTCTCCACCCCAAATCCACAGAATATACATTCTTCTCAGCACCACATCACACCTACTCTAAAATTGACCACATAATTGGGAGTAAATCACTCCTCAGCAAATGCAAAAGAACGGAAATCATAACAGTCTCTCAGACCACAATGCAATCAAATTAGAACTCAGAACTCAAAAACTAACCCAGAACCGTACAGCTTCATGGAAACTGAACAACTTGCTCTTGAATGTTGACTGGATAAACAATGAAATGAAGACAGAAATAAAGATGTTCTTTGAAACCAACAAGAATGAAGACACAACTTACCAGAATCTCTGGGACACATTTAAAGCAGTCTCTAGAAGAAAACATATAGCAATAAGTACCCACATGAGAAGCAAGGAGAGATAAAAAATCGACACCCTATCATTAAAACTGAAAGAGCTAGAGGAGCAAGATAAAAAAAACTCAAAGTCTAGCAGAAGACAAGAAATAGCTAAGATCAGAGCAGAACTGAAGGAGATAGAGACACAAAAAACCCTTCAAAAAAATCAATAAATCCAGGAGCTGGTTTTTTGAAAAGATCAACAAAATAGACAGACCACTAGCCAGATTAATAAAAAAGAAAAGAGAGAATAACCAAACTGATGCAATAAAAAAAGATAAAGGGGATATTACCACAGATTCTACAGAAATTCAAACCATCATCAGAGATTATTACAAACAACTCTATGCACATAAACTAGTAAACCTGGAAGAAATGGATAAATTCCTGGACACTTGCCTCCACCCAAGCCTAAACCAGGAAGAAGCTGAAACCCTGAACAGACCCATAACAAGGTCTGAAGTTGAGGCAGCAATTAAGAGCTTACCACCCAAAAAAAGTCCAGGTCTAGACGGGTTCACAGCCAAATTCTACCAGACATACAAAGAGGAGCTGGTACCATTTCTTCTGAAACTATTCCAAACAATACAAAAAGAGGGAATTCTTCCCAAATCATTTTATGAGACCAACATCATCCTGATTCCAAAACCCGGCAGAGACTCAACAAGAAAAGAAAACTTCAGGCCAATATCCATGATGAACACAGATGCAAAAATCTTCAATAAAATACTGACAAGCCAATTGCAACAGCACATCAAAAAGCTTATCCACCATGACCAAGTAAGCTTCATCCCAGGGATGCAAGGCTGGTTCAACATACACGAGTCTATAAACGTAATTCACCACATAAACAGAACCAAAGACAAAACCACATGATTATCTCAATTGATGCAGAGAAGGCCTTTGACATAATTCAACAGCCCTTTATGCTAAAAACCCTCAATAAGCTAGGTACTGACGGAACATATCCCAAAATAATAAAAGTTATTTATGACAAATCAACAGCCAATATCATATTGAATGGGCAAAAACTGGAAGCATGCCCCTTGAAATGTGGCACTAGACAAGGATGGCCTCTCTCACCACTCCTATTCAATATAGTACTAGAAGTTCTAGCCAGAGCAATCAGGCAAGAAAAAGAAATAAAGGACATTCAAATAGGAAAGGAGGGAGTCAAATTGTCTCTATTTGCAGACGACATGATTGTATATCTAGAAGACCCCATCGTCTCAGCCCAAAATCTCCTGAAACAGATAAGCAACTTCAGCAAAGTCTCAGGATACAAAATCAATGTGCAAAAGTCACAGGCATTCCTATACACCAATAACAGACTTAAAGAGAGCCAAATCAAGAACAAACTTCCATTCACAATTGCCACAAAGAGAATAAAATACCTAGGAATACAACTAACAAGGAACGTAAAGGACCTCTTCAAGGAGAACTACAAGCCACTGCTCAACGAAATAAGAGAGGACACAAACAGATGGAGAAACATTCCATGTTCATGGTTAGGAAGAATCAATATCATGAAAATGGCCATATTGCCCAAAGTAATTTACAGATTCAATGCTATCCCCATCAAGCTACCAATGACCTTCTTCACAGAACTGGAAAAAAACACCTTAAACTTCATATGGGACCAAAAAAGAGCCCACATAGCCTAGTCAATTCTAAGCAAAAAGAACAAAGCAGGAGGCATCACACTACCGGACTTCAAACTATACTACAAGGCTACAGTAATCAAAACAGCATGGTACTGGTACCACAACAGAGATATAGACCAATGGAACAGAACGGAGGTCTCGGACGCAACGCAACATATCTGTGACCATCTGATCTTTGACAAACCTGACAAAAACAAGCAATGGGGAAATGATTCCCTGTTTAATAAATGGTGTTGGGAAAACTGGCTAGCCATGTGCAGAAAGCAGACACTGGACCCCTTCCTGACACCTTACACTAAAATTAACTCCAGATGGATTAGAGACTTAAACATAAGACCTAACACCATAAAAACCCTAGAAGAAAATCTAGGCAAAACCATTCAGGACATAGGCATAGGCAAGACCTTTATGACCAAAACACCAAAAGCATTGACAACAAAAGCCAAAATAGACAAATGGGACCTAATCAAACTCCACAGTTCCTGCACAGCAAAAGAAACAGTCATTAGAGTGAATCAGCAACCAACAGAATGGGAAAAAATTTTTGCAGTTTACCCCTCTGACAAAGGGCTGATATCCAGAATTTACAAAGAGCTAAAAAAAGATTTACAAGAAAAAAACTAACAAGCCCATTCAAAAGTGGGTGAAGGATATGAACAGACACTTTACAAAAGAAGACATACATGAGGCCAACAAACATATGAAAAAATGCTCATCATCACTGGTCATTAGAGAAATGCAAATCAAAACTACATTGAGATACCATCTCACGCCAGTTAGAATGGCGATCATTAAAAAATCTGGAGACAACAGATGCTGGAGAGGATGTGGAGAAATAGGAACACTTTTGTACTGTTGGTGGCAGTGTAAATTAGTTCAGCCGTTGTGGAAGACAGTGTGGCGATTCCTCAAGGACCTAGAAATAGAAATTCCATTTGACCCAGCAATCCCATTACTGGGTATATATCCAAAGGATGATAAATCATTCTACTATAAGGACACTTGCACACGAATGTTCATTGCAGCACTGTTTACAATAGCAAAGACCTGGAACCAACCCAAATGCCCATCTATGATAGACTGGACAGGGAAAATGTGGCATATATACAGCATGGAATATTATGCAGCCATCAAAAATGATGAGTTTGTGTCCTTTGTAGGGACATGGATGGACCTGGAAACCATCATTCTCAGCAAACTGACAGAAGAGCAGAAGATCAAACACCGCATGTTCTCACTCATAGGTGGGTGTTGAACAACGAGAACACATGGACACAGGGAGGGGAGCACTACACATTGGGGTCGGATGGGGGGGAGTAGGGGAGGGACGGTGGGGGGGTGGGGAGCTGGGGAGAGAGAGCAAGGGGAGAGATGCCAGATGTAGGTGATGGGGAGGAAGGCGGCAAATCACACTGCCATATGTGTACCTATGCAACAATCTTGCATGTTCTTCACATGTGCCCCCAAACCTAAAATGCAATAAAATAAATGGGGAAAAAAATCTATATTTAGTGTTATTTTCAATATGAGTGTGTGTGTGTATGTATGTATATATGTGTATATATATATATATATATATATATATATATATATATCAGAAAAAAATGCCTGACTTGAATTGTGTATTCAATAAATATTAACTACAATTTGGGAGGTTTTATTGTTTTGTTACTTTTTTAATGAACCCTGATCTGGTTTGGTTCTGTGGCTCCACACAAGTCTCACCTTGAATTGTAATAACAGCACCTGTTGTGGGAGGGACCTGGTGGGAGGCAATTGAATCATGGTGGTGGGGTTTTCCTGTGTTGTTCTCATGATAGTGAATAAATCTCATGAGATCTGATGGTTTTATAAAGGGGAGTTCCCCTGCACATACCCTCTTGCCTGCCATCATGTAAGACATGACTTTGCTCCCTGTTCACCTTCTGCCATGATTGTGAGGCCTTCCCAGCCATGTGGAACTATGAGTCCATTAAACCTCTTTCCTTTACAAATTACCTAGTCTCAGGCATGTGTTTATTAGCAGCATGAGCAGAGGCTTCTACTAGCTCTATGTCTTTACCTCTTACACTTCTCTACATCACATGCTTCACTACAGCTTATTTGAACTGAGAAAGACATACTTAACATTCTTTCCATGCCCCATCAAGTTTAGCACCTCGTATATGAAGAAACTTGGGCAGAGAGAAATTGTATACTTTGCCCAAGTTCACAGAGCCAGTTACTCTTATGTCCTGAAGGCTAGTCCTACTCTGGCTAGGGGAGGACTAGCAGGGGTTGGGGGGATTGAGAAGGGATAGCATTAGGAGAAATGCATAATGTAGATGACAGGGCGATGGATGCACCAAACCACCACCATGGCACATGTATACCTATGTAACAAACCTTCATGATCTGCACATGTACCCCAGAACTTAAAGTATAATAACAATAATAATAATAATAACGACCAGGCTATAGTGCTTCTATTACCTTTGCTTGTAATCATCACTACAACCAACTACACGACCATTCTTCTCACTCATCTTTGTTGTGCATGTACTTATTCAAACATCCAACTATTTCATTATCTATCTTTCACACTGGATTTTATTCCCTGTGCTTGAAATGTCTTTTTCTCAATTTTTTTTTTTTTAGAAAAGTCCTACACACCATTCTAGACTCTGCTCACAAATTTCCTCTTGAATGCAACTCCTGGCAGACGCAATTAGTTACTATTTCTTTGTATTCCAAAAGTACTTTGTGATTTCTTTCAAAGCATTTTTCAATTTGTGTTATAGAGACCAAGTCTTATGAGATGTTCTCCAAAACAGGTCATTGTTACCAAATTTTGGGAAATGCTGCATAATGTTCCTTCTTTTTCTTTGAAAAAAATCAAAAAATATATTAATAGTTTAAGGGCTCAGAGAAGACCTGGCAGAAAAGTAATTTTTCTTTCCTTTAAACCATTGTCCTCAGATTTTAAGAATACATTTTGAGCCACACTTTGGTGTAATACTTATTAGAGAAACTCTTTTAAAAAGACTTCACTGTTAGCATTTATTTGACTAAGTTGAAATTATTCATCCATGCATGTAATTTCCACTAGAGTATTGTAGTGGAAATTTATTGTTTTGGTTACCCAATATTAGGATGTTCTTCTTAGTTGAAAAATAGGGATTTATTTACCATCATGGAAGAAACTGCAAGGATATTCATTCCTACTTATAGCCACAGAAGTGGCTGTCAGTGTCTAGTACTACTGGGATAATTGTTTTCCTGTGTCACTCAGCTTTTATTGCATAACACCCAATCAAAAAAATCTCAGTGGCATTCAACAAAATGATTTGCTTCTCACTCACGTGTTGCTTATTAACTGGCGTTCAACTGATCTAGACTGGCCATAGCTAGACCTGGCTCCAGGCCATGCCTAGTGTTTAAATCTTGCCCATTATGGCTCACAATTTTTTCTGGGGAACCAGCAGAAAACCTGGGGCATGCACATTCCAGACACATTCAATATCTTTGCTATTTCAATCCCACTGATATTGCATGGTTCACAGCAAGTCATATGGCCAAGCACAAAGTTAAAACATTAGGAAATACCCTTTTTTCTACTATGAGACCATGATAAGGATGTAAATGTATAATTACATTTTACGTTATCTATTACAAGAGAGAACTGAGAGTATGATCTACCATATATTCTAAGCATATATTTTTGTTGCTAAATCCTGATTAATCTTTAAATCTTATTGTTGCTGCTGGAGAGTGTTTCTCAAGTCTTCCTGTTAATTTGGTGAGCTGCTTCACACCTCTAGCAAACGGTCACCTTTCAGGTCATGTACAATCACATGAGCACCTGGGAGAGGGTGTTAGGGCACAAAGGTGAGGTCCTCAAAGGACATCAGGAGGCAGTAGCCTACCTTATACCTGAGTATAACCAAATTCTGATTAATAAATATTCATGATACTCTCATTAAATATTTTTTGTACGAAACATTGATCATTGTGCAGGATAGGACATTTTAAAAAATGTAGTTTTAAAATAATGAACATTATCTTTGTTAGGACACAAGAACCTTTTTTTCATTTTGAATCACTACTTAGTAAAATATTTTAAGCAAGCTTTCAACATAATATTCACTTTTACAAATATAAAAGGTATAAGCAAAGCTATGTGTATTAATCCATTCTCATGCTGCCATGAAGAAATACTTTAGACTGGGTAATTTATAAAGAAAAGAGGTATAATTGACTCAAAGTTCCACAGGGCTACAGAGGCCTCAGAAAACTTATAATCATAGCAGAAGGGAAAGCAGACATGCTCTTCACATAGTGGCAGGAAGGAGAAGAATGAAAGTAGTGCAGGTGAACTGCCCCCATGATTCAATCGCCTCCCACGAGGTCTCTTCCCCAACACATGGGTGTTACAACTGAGATTACAATTCAAGATTAGATTTGGTGGGGATGCAGCCAAATCATGTTATTCTGCCCCGGCTCTTCCCAAATCTCATATTATATTTCAAAACTAATCATGCCTTCCCAACAGTCCCCCAAAGTCTTACCTCATTACAGCATTAACCAAAGTCCAAGATTTCATCTAAGACAAGGTAAGTCTCTTCTGCCTATGAGCCTGTAAAATCAAAAGCAAGTTAGTTACTTTCTGAATACAAGGGGGTACAAGCATTGGGTAAATACATCCATTCCAAATGGGAGAAATGGCCCAAACAAAGTGGCTACAGGCCCCATGCAAGTCTGAAATCCAATAGGATAGTCTTAAAGCTCCAAAATGACCTCCTTTGACACCATGTCTCACATCCAGGTCAGACTGATGTAAGAGATGGGCTCCCACGGCCATGGGCAGCTGCATCCCTGTGGCTTTGCAGGGTACAGCAGCCCCTCTCCCAGGAGCTTTCATGGGCTGGCAGTTAGTGTCTGTGGCATTTCCAGGCATACGGTGCAAACTGTCAGTGGATCTACTATTCTAGGATCTGAAGGACAGAAGGATCTCTTCTCATAGCTCTACTAGGGAGTGCTCCAGTGTGGAGACTTCAACCTTACATTTATTTCCCTTTCACACTGCTTTATCAGAGGTTCTCTGTGAGGACTCTATCTCTTCAGGAAACTGCTGAAGCAACTGGGACACAGGGTACCATATCTCAAGGCTGCACAGAGCAGGGGGAGTCCTGGTCCCAGCCCACAAAAGCATTTTTCCCTCCTAGGTCTTCGGGTTTTTGATTGGAGGGCTTTTCTTTTCTATTACTTTGTCAGCCTGCAAATTTTCCAAACTTTTATGCTCTGCTTCCTGTTGAATGCCTTGCCCCTTAGAAATTTCTTCTGTCAGATGCCTTAAATCATCTCTTTCAAGTTCAAAGTTCCATAGATCTCTAGGGAAGGGGCAAAATGCCACCAGTCTCTTTGCTGAACCGTAACAAGGGTCACCTTTGCTCTAGTTCCCAAAAAGTTCTTCATCTCCATCTGTGACCACCTCAGCCTAGACTTCAATGCTCATATCACCATCAACATTTTGGTCAAAAACATTCAACAGGTCTCTAGGAAGTTCAAGGTTTTCCCACATCTTTGTCTTCTGAGCTCTCAAAGTCTCTAGGAAGTTCCAAACTTTTCCACATTTTCCTAACTTCTGATTCCTCTACAATGTTCCAACCTCTGCCTGTTACCCAGTTCCAAAGTCACTTTCACATATATGTGTATCCTTAGCAGCACCCCACTCTGGTACCAATGTACTGTATTGGTTTGTTCTCATGCTGCTATGAAGAAATAACCAAGAATAGGTAATTTATAAACCAAAGAGATTTAACTGACTCAAAGTTCCACAGGGCTGAGAAAGCCTCAGAAAACTTATAATCATGGAATAAGTAAAGCCAACACTACCTTCTTCACATGGCAGCAAGAAAGAGAAGAATGACTGAAGTACAGAGCAAAGGGGGAAAAAGCCCCTCCAAAAACCATCCGGTCTCATGAGAGCTTACTCACTATCATGAGAACAGCACAAGAACCTGCCCTCATGATTCAGTCACCTCCCACAAGGTCTCTTCCCCAACATATGGGGATTATAATTCAGATTACAATTCAAGATGAAATTTGGATGGGACACAGCCAAATTATATCATTATGCATGATTTTTAGTTGTTATTCTTTTCCCATTAGAAACCAAATTTGGGGAGGCATCTCCAAATACTGACATTGGTAAGTAAGATATAACTGAGTGGCAATTGGCAGTGTTTTTTTCAATTTCCACATAAAGGTAATACTTCTCTTCATTGCTAAATATGTAACTGATATCTTACAAGTTTAATATTTAAAAGAATACTACTCGGCTGGGTGCGGTGGCTCACGCCTGTAATCCCAGCACTTTGGGAGTCCGAGGTGGGTGGATCACGAGGTCAAGAGATCAAGACCATCCTGGTCAACATGGTGAAACCCCATCTCTACTAAAAATACAAAAAATTAGCTGGGCATGGTGGCGCATGCCTGTAATCCCAGCTGCTCAGGAGGCTGAGGCAGGAGAATTGCCTGAACCCAGGAGGCATAGGTTGTGGTGAGCCGAGATCACGCCATTGCACTCCAACCTGGGTAACAAAAAAGATTTCTAAATTACGTGGGTGGGAAAAACAAACAAACCTCATGATCAATCAATGTGAATTATTATCACTGTTCTTCCTTATGGTTAGAAAGTTGACTATTACAGTTAATGCACCTGCACATCTGTGACTGCTGGAGGGAACTGAGTAAAAGCACTACTGTCCATCCAAAAAGAAAATAGCATTTAAAAATACTTTGTAATGCCAGATAATAACCTGATATGATTACAAACTAATAGGCTCCATTACAGTACACAGCACCACTTTGGGTTCAGCCTGATATTCTTCTTCTTACCCTTCACATGCTACTCTACTACTGATTTGTCTCTCTCCTTGTATTGTTAGTGTGCAGATTTACTGTATTTTGTGTGTTTAATTTTGTTCTAAATTTTGTGAATTATGGTTTAAGTTGTCATTCCATATCTGAAAAGTAAGTACAAAATCAATGCTTTATAAGCTCTGGAAAAAATTATTGACTAACTTGTAAGGAGATGCATCTTTGAGATATACAGTCGGTGGCCCATACTCATGCCACCATCACCACAAAACAGCACTGCTTCTCCAAACTGCATTTTTTTTTTCTGAAAGAGTAATTCCTTGTAGCAAGTTATATGCTCCGTGAAAGCTGTATTGGTTAAGGTTTGAGCTTAACTGCATGTAACAGAAAATCTAAACATATCACTCTTCTAGCATACCTCCAAAGTTGTTGCCAAAAGTAAATTCAGAGTAATTCTGGTCTTGGAGGTGGAGATGAACATCTCCAGAAGCAGACAAGAAACCCAAGGCAAAGGATAAAAGCAGCAAACCCAGTGGTGGCTGGGCTGTGGATCTGGAAGTAGAAGGTGGTGGCCAGGAACTTGGATTCTGTGGAGAACTACACCATCCTAAAAGTAAACTCATAATCTAGCACCCTGAGTCCAGGATCTACTTCTAGGCCTAGGACTTAGATAGCTTGCTCTCTTTAACATGTGTAAGAGATGACTTAAATAAACAATAAATCTTTCATGTATAGAAAGACAAACATAACCAGCCATTAGAATATAATCTAGGCTTGGTGGCTCACGCCTGTAATCCCAACACTTTGGGTGGCTGAGGCACTTGGATTGCTTGAGTCCAGAATTTCAAAACCAACATGGGCAATATGGCAGAACCCTGTCTCTACCAACAACAACAAAAAAATCAGCTGGGCATGGTGGTGTGTGCTTGTGATCCCAGCTACTCAGGAGGCTGAAGTGGGAGGATCCCCTGAGCCCAGGAGGCAGAGACTGCAGACAGTGGAGACTGCACCACTGCACTCCAGCCTGAGCGATAGAGGGAGACCCTATCTCTCTCTCTGTGTGATTT
>NW_022436942.1:37688990-37689586 GCF_009761245.1 Sapajus apella
ATATATATATATAGAGAGAGAGAGAGAGAGAGAGAGAGAGAGAGAGAGAGGGGGTCACTCTATCGTCCACATATATATACACATATGTGTGTGTGTGTGTGTGTGTGTGTGTGTGTGTGTATAATCTTATTGAACGGTGGAACACCAGGTGGCTGTGAGAGTAGAAGTATTGGAATTGTCAAAGAATAATTATATCATACAGAGTTAAATAAGCAAGGAAGACTTTATTCAAGATAATTGCAATAGTGGAGAGAGTTCAATCTCTCTTTCTTATTTCCACTGAAACAAAAATTGGGAAATGACAGAGTTTTTTGTTGTTTGTTTACTTTTTAAAAGGTGGTTTATTATGTAGCAAAGGTTAACAAAAGATAGACTATATACGACATTTTTATAGTTAGAAAATGAAAATTTTGTAAAACTATATTTAGACATCTGAATCACATCTCTCTTCCTCCCACACCATCTCTCCAAGTCCAATGCTAATATACTTCTACAAAACCATTTTTATTAATTTCTGGTTTATTCATCTAGTTTTTAAAAGCTTTTTTTCCACATATATATATATATATATATATATATATATATATATATATATA
>NW_022436942.1:37689596-37696092 GCF_009761245.1 Sapajus apella
ATATATATATATATATATATATATATATATATATATATATATAAATGAATGGTGGGAGAGCTTTTAAGCACTGTGGTGATCCAGTGGAAATGTACTGGAGGAGTTGGTTTGGGGTTGTGGGTGGAGCTTGGTCAATGTGATTAGGCCATCTGTCCCTGCTAATTAGTGCTTATCTAAGTTAGCCTCCTACCTTCCCACAAAGGCTGGGAAACAGGGGCCTTATCTTTCTTAACAATTACATTTCAAAGGAATGATTTCCAGGCTATTGAAAAAGATATTCCCGGGTTGTAAAACTGGCCAGAGACTGGGAAATTTGCATCTTAAAAGAGGAATGCTCTAAGTAAGAGTGGTTAGGGGCCTATAGTTTTGAAGAAACCTAAAGTTTAATCAAGCTGAGGGAAACGTTAAGATAATCTAAGTGGATTCTACTGATGTTAGAATTTCTAGACCATGGTGATTATAAAAAGCAGATTAAATTTAAACCAACTTCAAAAATTTTTCTTTAAAAGATAAGTTAACAGTCAATACACATCCTTAATTGCTTGTACCTCAGGGCAGACTATTCTCATTGCCCACCAATTGCTATCCTATTGTAGGTGAGATTAATTTTATAAACTTATCAATAAGAATGTTAAATCTATTATTGAATATTCTCAAAGATACATATGAAGTCATGGCGATGAAATGAACATAAAATTACAAAACAAAGTAGGTAGAAGTGAAACGAGAATAGGTGTACAGGCCAGGTGTGGTAACTTATGCCCAAAATCTCAGCACATTGGGAGGCTGAGGCAGGAGGATCAATCACCTGAGGTCAAGAGTTCAAGACCATCCTGACCAACATGGCAAAACCCCATTTCTACTAAAAATACAAAAGAAATTAGCCAGGCATGGTGGTGCACACCTGTATTCCAGCTACTTGGGAGGCTGAGGCAGGAGAATCTCTTGAACCTGGGAGGCAGAGGTTGCAGTGAGCCAAGATCACACCACTGCACTCCAGCCTGGGTGACAGAGTGAGACTCCATCTAAAAAAAAAAAAAAAAAAAAAAAAAAAAAAAAAAAAAAAAAGATGTACATTATATGAAAAGAAGCAGTTAGACATATTGTAAATGACAATGATATTTCTTGGAACAAGTATTCCATCAGGCTCAATTCTAGAGAATTGGTGAATTGAAGAGTAGTACTATTATTGAGACTCAGAAAATGATACCCCAAAATGAAGTCTTCTAATGATGCTGTCTCTCAGGCCCATTCTTTCCCAAGGTTAGCCTCCCCAAGGTAGGTCATACAAAGCTGACTCCCTTTTCCCCAAAGCCAGCCATAAAACCTAAAAATGTTACTCTAACTATTCCTCTATCTTTCTGTGTAAAAACTGACCATAAAGACATTATCTGACCTACATTGTTTGATCATAAGATTCTATTTCAGAGATGGTCCTGTCCCATACCTAGAAGAAGAAGTACTACACAGAGAGGCCAAGAAGAACCAAAATAGACAGGCTCTGCAGGGTTTCTTCACTCAGTCTATTCGTATTAGTTCATACCACTTTTTGTACAATTATATTTCTACACAGATGTCCGTACTTCATTGAACCTAATGGATAATTTCTCCTGAAGTTCTGTGTCTTCATTCTGAAAGCTCCTATGTTCATGTTAATAAAATTTGTATGCATTTTCTCAGATTAATCTGTCTTTTGTGGGTTAATTTTTCAGCTAAACTTCAGAGGTTAAAAGGGAAGGTTTCCCTTGGCTTCTACATTGTGATACAGTTAGATATTCGGCACAAAGTGATAGAATAGTTATTTGAAAGGTAGCTTGTGATATTCCAATAAATACCTAATGGGAATTCTTGAATATCAGAATGGAGGAAACAGTAGAAAATTAATTGTTAAATGGTAAATAATCACCTTTTTTCACAAATTAATGACACACATTCTCAGATTAAAAGTTTACTCTAAGTTTTTTGCAGGATCAGTCAAGTTAAATTTACAACTAAACGTTGTATTGAAACCTAAGAACATCAGATACACAAACAGAAATGTTTAGAAAGTTATCAGAGTAAATTCAAATGACTTCCAACAAAAAACAATTACAATCAACACATACTTCATCAAAAACAAAAAGAAATATCTAAAAGTGCTGAAGGATAATAGTTGTGAAACTGAGATATTGTAACTTGGTAAGTTATAAATTATGTGCACAGGTAAAATAAATATATTTTTAGTCATATCATGTCCAGGAGAGTTAACACGCAAAAAAAGTGAAACTGGGAAATAAGAAACAATGTTGAGTACATAATTGATAAAATATCTTGAAAGTTAAATATAAAGTAGTGATTTTTTAAGTATAGCTAAGATTTAGAATATAACTGCAAAAATATTTGTTCTTGTACACTGTGAGAATATAAAACAATTTAAAATATATCATCACATTTTAAAATTAAGCAGTCCTATTTCAAGAGGTAACCAAAAATTAGAAATACAATATATAGCTCCCAGAGCAGCATCGGAAAAGCAGGGGGAAGGGAGATGACAAAATTTTATCAAACCACCAGAAGGCAAAAAAAGTCCATATATTATTAATTAGTCACAAGATAGGTGAGCAATAAACTCATTTATTAAAAGAGTGGTATAGATGATTAGATTAACAATCCAGCTGCATTTTACTTATGTTCAAAAAATCCAGGATAATTTATATTAAAACTACAGGAAAGTTCAATATAATTACTAGATCAAAATAAACAACTAATAATTTTTCTGTATACCAGTAAAGATCTAAGTAGAAAATATAGTTTTAGAACCCTGTTCATAGACTCTTACATTTCTTAAAAGTAAATCCAGCAAAATATGCAAGGTCACATGAAAAAGTTATAAAGTATTAGAAGTATAACACAGCATTCCAATACATGGAAATTACAATATACTTATGAACAGAAATACTCAATACCTTGAAGATGCTAATGTGCCTCAATTAATCTATAAATGCAATGCAATCCAATTAAAAAAAAAACAGGAATTTTCATGACTAGAACAAGCTGACTCAAGAAAGCATTGCCATGTTCAAGAACAGCTAAAGTAATTTTTAAAAACAACCAGATAGAATAACAATTTTTCCTGAAAAGCATCAAAATATGCTGTTAAAATGTCATCATAATTAAAACAATTTTACTTAGACAAATACACTGAAGGAGCAGAATAGCGAGACTGGAAATAAACTCTCATCTGCATGGAAAGTAAAGTGAATCAGATAGCATTACCAATCAGTATAATGCTAAAAATGAAAAAATGGTTTACTCAAGAAAATATTGCCAAGGTAATTGGCTAAATGGTAATTTACCAAATGGGAAAAAGCATTAAAATAGATAGATTATAAACTTGTTGTAAACCTGTTTTCATACACAAAATTTGTAACAGGTTAAAAACTTTGAAAAATATTGAAAATTTTAGAAAAAAGGATAATATGTTTATGATTTTAAGAGGAAATGTCTTCTCTTAGAAAATCCTTCAGTAGCAAGCATCATTTTTAAGAATTTTAACCACAAAAAAATGTGAACTAAGAATTAGAAGAAGTTTTTAGCCAACAAAGGAAGAGCATCCAGAATAAATATAGAACACTTTCAAATTATAAACATACAGACATGCCCCCAAATAAGAACATTTCCAAAACAGACATCAGTAAAACAAATTGACAATCCATGTAAGCAAAACATAATTGGCCAAGAAATACTTAAAAAGAAGCTAGGAGCTAGGCACAAAAGAAAAAACTGTTTATTTCACCCATCGAAGTGGCAATATATAAATTGCTAAGAAAAATAAGTACTAGTGAAAATAATGGAGAAATACCTTTATTGCTGATGCATGTGTTCATTGAGAATTTCAAGGCACAAACAGACAAATTGGTAAATTGAAAAACCTATATCTTCCTACCTAGCAATTCTATTTAGAGGTGTACTCCTGAGAAATTCTCCAGCTCACATACATGTAGAGACATACTGCACTGCTTATTACAGTATTTTTTATAGCAAGAAAAATTGGAAACTTGCTGGGCATGGTGGCTCTTTCTTGTGGCACTTTTGAGAGGCTGCGACAGGAGGATAGCTTGAGCCCGGGAGGCTAAGACCAGCCTCGGCAACATATTGTGACCCCTGCCTCTACAAAATTTAAAAAAAATAGCCAGGTGTGATTTGTCCCTGTGATCCCAGCTACTCAGTAAACTGAGGTAGAAGGACAGCCTGAGCCTGGAAGCTCAAGGCTGCAGTGAGCAGTGATCATGTCACCGCACTTCAGCCAGGGCAACAGAGCAAAATCCCAACTCAAGGAAATAATTGCAGACACCCAAAATATCTATTATCAGAAGATTAAATAAGTCAATTTTGTATATTTACATATAACGATATTAAACAGCATTTAATGTGAGTAAATTACAGTTAGAGTTAGATATGTCAACATGAATAGATCTCAAAAGTATAATATTGAATAAAAGAAATTGATTACGAAATAAGTGTAATATAGTTCTTAAACAGAAATTGAAAACATGCCAAATTTATATCTTGCTTATGAATTCTTTCGTATGTAAAATAGTATGAAATGATGAAAAAATTTTTAAAAATTTCACTTGGGAAGGAATAAGTCATTCAAGGAGAATTACAGAAAAGGCTTGAAGAAGATTTGTCATTGTTATGGGTTGCCCTTTGTTCCTCCCAAATTCATATGTTGAAGTCCTAAGCCCCAGTGCTTCAAAATATGACTTTGTCTGAAAATAAAATCATTGTAAATGTAATTGGTTAAATTAAGATGGGGTTATAATAAATAGGGTGATCTCCTAATCCAATGTTACTAGTGTCCTTAAAAAAATGAAAATTTTGGGCAAAGATGCCCGCACGTGCGCGCGCACACACACACACACACACACACACACACGGAGAATGCCAATTTCACTTCAGCAAGCCAACAAACTACCAGCAACTAGGAGACAGGCCTAGAGCAGATTCTTTCCTAGCACCTTTAAACAAGAATTGTCCTGCCGACATCTTAATTTCAGACTTCTGATTTCTAGAATCATAAGATGACAAATTTCTGTTGTTCAAGTCACTCAGTCTATGGTACCTCTTCAGGAAGCCCTAGTAAATTAATACAGTAATGTTTAAAAATTTCTTTAAAATTATCTATGGCAACCATTATAAAAATTTTAAAATTGATGTAGATTTATTCTCTATGCTTTTTTCTGAACTTGAAGGTTTTTTAAAATTGCATTTTAGGTTTTGGGGTACATGTAAAGAACATGCAAGATTGTTGCATAGGTACACAAATGACAGTCTGAATTGCTGCCTTCCTCCCCTTCACCTATATCTGGCATTTCTCCCCATGCTATCTCTCCCCAATTCTCCACCCTCGACTCTCCCTCCCCTATTTCCCCCTGACAGATGCCAGTGTCTGATGCTCCCCTCTCTGTGTCCATGTGTTCTCATTGTTCAACACCCACCTATGAGTGAGAACATGCGGTGTTTGATTTTCTGCTCTTCTGTCAGTTTGCTGAGAATGATGGTTTCCAGGTTCATCCATGTCCCTACAAAGGACACAAGCTCATCATTTTTGATGACTGCATACTATTCCATGGTGTATTTGTACCACATTTTCCCTGTCCAGTCTATCATCGATGGACATTTGGATTGGTTCCAGGTCTTTGCTATTGTAAACAGTGCTGCAATGAACATTCGTGTGCATGTGTCCGTATAGTAGAATGATTTATAATCCTTTGGATATATACCCAATAATGGGATTGCTGGATCAAATGGAATTTCTATTTCTAGGTCCTTGAGGAATCGCCACACTGTCTTCCACAATGGTTGAACTAATTTACACTCCCACCAACAGTGTAAAAGTGTTCCTATTTCTCCACGTCCTCTCCAGCATCTGTTGTCTCCAGGTTTTTTAATGATTGCCATTCTAACTGGCGTGAGATGGTATCTCAATGTAGTTTTGATTTGCATTTCTCTAATGACCAGTGATGATGAGCATTTTTTCATGTTTGCTGGCCTCATGTATGTCTTCTTTTGTAAAATGTCTGTTCATATCCTTCACCCACTTTTCAATGGGCTTGTTTTTTTCTTGTAGATCTGTTTTAGATCTTTGTAAATTCTGTATATCAGCCCTTTGTCATATGGGTAGATTGCAAAAATTTTTTCCCACTCTGTTGGTTGCTGATTCACTCTAATGACTGTTTCTTTTGCTGTGCAGAAGCTGTGGGGTTTGATTAGGTCCCATTTGTCTATTTTGGCTTTTGTTGCCAATGCTTTTGGTGTTTTGGTCATGAAGTCCTTGCCTATGCCTATGTCCTGAATGGTTTTGCCTAGATTTTCTTCTAGGGTTTTATAGTGTTAGGTCTTATGTTTAAGTCTTTAATCCATCTAGAGTTAATTTTAGTGTAAGGTGTCAGGAAGGGGTCCAGTTTCTGCTTTCTGCACATGGCTAGCCAGTTTTCCCAACACCATTTATTAA